>NC_141761.1:86033686-86253686 GCF_982258835.1 Parasteatoda tepidariorum
TCGAATTGTTTCTGAGAAATTGGAATGACATGTATAAAAATAATTGCAAAACCCGTTTCTGTGTGCAGATAAGTTGCAAATCGTAAAATAAGCTAAATTGATCCCCTTTATATGGGAGAAAAGATTTAAAGCAGAATTAAACTAAAAAATAACATTAAACACAAATAGAACTTAAACATTAATACAAACAAAAATATCATTTATATAAACAAAAAATAACATTAAACACAAAAGAAACTTACCATTTACTATGTATACTGATTTTAAGATCTCAGGGAAATTATCTTGAAATATGGATAGACCTTGCAAGTAATATTCAATAGCTGAAAGGAAAGACAAAAACGTGATTAATGATTTTTTGATATTTTTTTACCGACCTTAAATTAATTTGTTACAATTGATTTGAATACCCTAAATTCATATACCGCTCTATAGTTGCAGAAGTTGATGCAACTAAAATACAAATTGCAGTCAATTCGCTATAACTTGAAGTACGATAACTCGAATATTACTATAACTCGATTTCTTTATGAGGTCCCGGCTCTTTTATCTTCATTTTCATGCTAATTATTCTCGATTACTCGAATTTTACTCTCTTTAACTCGATTTTTTTGGATCTTTTAAAGAAAGAAAAAAAAACCCAGGAGCTGATATCTTGCCCCTTCCTTTGCAAAACACGCACAATGTCTTTCGCATTCTTCATGGAGAAGCTAAAGCTGTCCCTCTTGAAGTATGTAAACAGTGATCAAATGAAACGCTACCAAATTTACTTCAAGGATACAGTTAAAATGATGTTTTCAATATTGATGAAATGGGTTTATTTTTTAAATGTCTTCCAAATAAGACTATGTTTAAGGATTAAAACTGCTGAGGGGGTAAAATGAGCAAGAAGCGTTTGATTGTCCTAGTTGAAGGAAATGCGTCTGAGACAGAGAAATTTCCCTTACTTGTTATCGGAAAATTTCCGACGCTTCAGGAATGTAAAAACGTATCCTTTGGATTACAAGTCTAACAAAAAGTTTTGGATGACATCAGTTTTATTTCAAGACTACGTTTGGATCGGAAATTCTTCGCTAAAAAAGAAAAGTGATACTCTTTATGGATAAATGCGCAGCGCATAGTGATCTACCTATTTTGAAAGCAGCAAACTTGCAGTTTCTCCCGCCAAACACAACAGCAAAGTTGCAGCCGATGGACCAGGGTATCATAAAGGGCTTCAAACAGTCTTATCGTAAATGGCTTGTCCGAAAAATGATCCTAAATATTGTAAGCATTTAGAAAGTTTGTAATTAATAAGCATTAATTGAATAATCCGACAATATTTTGAAAGTCCAAAACTAACGGTAAGTCGAACTTCCGATATGTCGAAGTTTTTCGTCAGTCCTATCAGATTCGAGTTATCGCGTTTTCACTGTATTATTCGTGTTAATTAAATCATAATTTGCTTTCCCAAACTAGTAACTAAACAAAAAGTAAATCTTCTCCCCTAGGAAATCAGAAAAATGATAATTTAAACCTATTTAAATCTTTTTATGAACTTAATAATCGAATAAGTTTTGATGGTATATTCCTGCTGAACCAACAATAATTATTATTAAACCATCATGGAAATACATTGTCGTACCATTATGGGCCATTGCGAATATCTATCATAGTATCTTAAATGTAATATTAATATTATATATATATATATATATATATATATATATATATATATATATATATATATATATATATATATATATATATATATATATATATATATATATATATATATATATATATATATATATATATATATGTATAGATATATATACATATATATATATATATATGTATAGATATATGTATAGATAATGATGTAATATAAATGTAATTTAAAGTAAATGTTGGACTGTTCATGAACCGCCATCATCCCAATGTAGGAATTCGGAATAATTTATGATGATCCAACATAAAAAAAACAAAAAACAAATTGTTTTGATGGTATATTCCAAAGAATATACAAGAATTCCGGAAATGTATAGTTGAAACCATCATGGACCATCACGAATCATTATGGATTGCTGATCCATGAGAATCAAATTTTTCTCGATGGGTAACCATCATAGTATTAGTGATGGAAGTTAGTTGGCTTATCAAAACTCATGAGTGCGTAATGGAAAATGTTTAATGATGGCGACCATCAAATGATTTTGATCCAGCACCAATCGCACTGAAACCAATATGGACCAGCAAAATGTTTAGATGGAACCAAAAATAAAATTTTGACTTTGGCTTCTCCCTTGAAGTAAGCCTATGGTACGGAGGAATTTTAACTCTTTTTTGACGGAAATTGCTAACGCTTGCTTAATAGCTGCCTTTGAGTCTCTTTCACGGGGACGTACCCAGGGTCGGATATTCTTACTGTTCTGTATAAATCCATGAAATTTCCAAATTATGAACATGTTCTACAATAAAGTGCAGAAAAGTAGATAAAATACCTTTGTTTTTTATTCACATACTTTGCACAAGTATTTTCTTTCTGAAGTGAGAGTGTTTCATGTTGGTCCGTATACGTGACAATCGGCACGAAAAGGTTAAACATTACGATTTAGACAAGTGAAGTATTGTTATGTTTTTTTCCTATGTATGTTTTACCCTGATTCTGATGAGACTAGTGGCACAGAACACGAGAAACAATTCAGAATATGGGAAAAAATTAGACAATTTAGTTTAAGTGTGGCCTCTTTCTGATCTTCTCAATAAATTCAAGATGGCAGCTACGTCTCACGTTATGGGAGAAAGCAAACTTAGTTTTCTATTTTGGGCCCAAATTTAATTTTTAAAAGCAACTTGCAACTTTCCCTTAACTATTCTAATATTCAGCTAGTTAGAAGATTTTATAGTATATCTTTTTAATTGTGTAAATAAATAGAAATATTCACTTAGCTTTTATTAAATAATTTAATTTTTATTTGCATCTGTAGTAGAACTGTTAGAATTTATAGAATTTTCGTTTCCATATACTTGTCTATTCTAAAGTTTTGCAAAAATTAAAAGTCACCTCATAGGTAGATGTTATTTTTATTACGACATATTATAAAGTTCTAAAGAAAATTATTTGATGTCCTATTGGTAAACATTTCCCCCCTATCTCTTATTTTATTTTATGACCGTTGTTGAACAGCGGACCCAATTTTGAGTTTACGACTACCAATGCTCAACTCTGTAAGAAAACCTCGAAAACTCCCATGGTTAGCTCAACAGCAAAGGGACTCTAACCCATGATCCGCTTACCACTGAGGATATTTTACGTCAGCACTATGGTTGGTGCGAATCCCAGCCATTGGTGGGATCGAACAAGTGTCACTTCATTGGGAGACAAATGCTTTGTCCCTTTATTCCCCAGAGCTCCCTATCTGTTATTGGAAAAATGTGCAATCTAAAAATTAAAGAGCTATTGTCATAATTCCCATCACTTCATATATTTGTTGTTGAGTTTTGCCTTTACAAATGTTCGATGGCAATCTAATTCTATTGAGCTGTGATGGATCAGGGGATAGAGCTTCCGCCTTCCAACGAGGTGAACCGGGTTCGTATCCCAGCGACAGCTGGCTTTTACGAATTCCGCATCCGGTTTGCTGATGTGAAAGTTTTCAGTGGTAGGCGGATTATGGGTTAGAGTACTCTTGTCATCTGGCTAGCCGTGGAAGGTTCTCGTGGTCTTCCTCTCCATGGAAAGCAAATGCTGGTCAGTTCCCTCCAAAAATCCTCCACGAAGGTAAATTTCTCCCAATACTTGATCCAGGAGTTCCCTTGTCTTCTGTATTGGGTTTAAAATTACAAGGCTACCGAGTCAAAAATTAGTAGTCGTAAACTCAAATTTGGGTCGACTGTTCAACGACGGTTATAAAATAAAATAAAATCTAATTCTATTAAGTTAAACACTGTATATAATTTTAAATATTTGCATTCCTAATTCTTAGAGTTTACCTTGATTACACTGATAAAGAAGAATTACACGTAATCCCGGTAATTTTATTTTAAATTGTCCAAACAATACCTTCGGATAGTTTAAAATAAAAGTACCGGGAAACAACGCAGATCAAAACTGCGCAATAAAATTGTGGAATGTGCGTTTTTAATCTCCAAATTAATTTACTTCTCATAAATTCTAAATCTATTTTTTAAATGATATTTCTAATAGGAAAAATAATACATGTGAGAATAGGAAATATTTGCATAGAAGAAAAACAAGGAAATCACAAAAAACAATACCTCATTTATAATTTGATGTCATTTTGATAAGATGAGAATATCCAATGTCATTGAATAGACAATATGGACATCGATTTATCTTGCTCAAAAACTCATCTTTATTTTGCATAGTTGGTATGAATTTAAAAACAAAATGCATTGAATAATGTTAAATTATTTATTGAAAACCATCATGCTATATTGAACTCTTAATGGTATGAGGCAAACCTTTATTAACTTTTACAAACACAATGAAAATTTATGCTTTGATAAATTATAAAGCTCTTATGATAAATACTATGACTAATAAGTGATATATTATCGAAGGCATATAGTCGTCAAATCTTGTTAACGACATTAGTACCATTTTTCGCTAACCATGGGTGGTTTTCCTCTCCATGTAACGCAAATGCGCGTTAGCTCCATCAAAAAGTCCTTCACGAAGGTAAATTTCCCCGAATACTTAATACAGGAGTTCCTTTGTCTTCCGGATTGAGTTCAAAATTACAAGGTTACGAAGTTCAACATTAGTAGTCGTAAGCCCAAAATTGGGTCGACTGTTCAATGACGGTTATGAATAAATAGCGAAGTAATAAAGAAAAAAATAAGGAAGAAACAATAAAGAAATAAGAAAGGTTGAAAAGAGGGGCAATATTATGATTGGTTGAATGCAAAAGTATTCTACATAAAACGAGTTTCGAAGCTCTTTAAATGCAAATTCACGCTCTTTTACTACAGATAAATTGGAATCACCCTATAGGGTCAGTATAAATTAATTTTCTTAGTTTAAAATAATTTGTTCATCAATATACATTAATTAAATAAAAAACTGCACTTTTTTTAATTAAAAAAAAAGCTGAAAAAAGCAGTTGAATGTTATATCTCCATAATATATTTTAAGTATCATGCATTTTCTGCTATATCTCTAGAAAACCATTTATTCAAATCAAACAATATTTTACATGTCTCAAGACATTTATGTCTATCTCAAGATGTTTATCAAATTTTCACCAATCTTTTTTTTTAGTAATAATTAATATTTTTTGTAAAATTTTTTTAAATAATAATCGAAAAAAGTGAAAATTGTTATGCGTTTAAATTTCTAATTTTTTTTTTTTGAAGTTAGCATTTTCGAGGGAACAATCTAAAGTTTTAACAAAATCAGCTCAATATTTTCTGCATTATAAAAATGCAAAAGTACAATTATTTCTCATGAATTACATAAAATGAATTCGTAATAAAAATAACGTCTAGTGTCCTAAATTTTCTAAAAAATTTCAGCCCAAATCACTAAGACCTTATTCGTCCGAGTGCGACTAACTACTCCCTTTATAAAGATTATTAAAACCTTCAACCATTAAATTAAATTAAATTATAATTAAATCAAAAGTAGAGCAAGCTATATGTTTATCTTTTGTTTTATTTTCTTTTAAATGATAATCTGATATTACTGTTATGCATATTTTATCACTTCTTCATTGTCTGTACTTCCTCATGGGTTAGATATAAAATAATTCAAAATTCATATTCATCATTTTTAAATAAATTATAAGACTAACTATTAAGACTGTTTTATTATTTTTTCTATAAATGATGTTTTAAAGTCTTTTCTGTTGTTTCTCAATGTTTAAATTTTAGGTCATTTTTGAAATTTCATTTTCCGTATGAATTTGACTCAATCTCCTCATTGCGAAATTTCCTTACTTTGTAAGCTGTAGTAAAAAGTTTCAGCTGTTGTATGAGAAAGAAATTATATCAATAAATTTTCGAAACTTCCAACTCAAAATAAAGAAAGAGAAACCAAGAAAAACAAAAATCCATTTCAGTGTTTATAAATTAAGGGTAAAAGATTACGTAAATACATAAGTCCCAATAATTTTCGACAATAAATTAAGTAGATTACATCTCTTTTTTCTCTTGGCCGTATTTTAGCTTATTCTTAAGGACAATGTTTTGATTCTTATTTGATTTGTTTCTTCTGTTACGTATTCATTTTCCTGCATAAAAAAAAATTATTCCTTGAGTGAATCATCAAATGATTCTTACTTATTTACATTATATTAGATTTTATCACAAAAGTTACGTAATCATGCAAGCGTTTACGTATTTTATAGTCAAGGAAATTTACGTTATGATGTAGAGTATGTTTGAAGCATAAACAAGTATTTCGATTTCTCCAATTTGTTTTTAAATTTTACTTTTCAATTTTTAATGCTTCTTAACCACTTGCGCTGGCAAAAGAAAATCACTGACGCATGTACCAGAATGATTCAGTATAACTCGCTGGGAGGCGTTGTGCGATGCCTCAGAGAAATCGGAAAAAGATTTAACCTTTCTAAACTAATTAATTGTTAACCTAGAACTTTTTATAGTTATTTGAATGGAAGATGGGACACCGGTTGATTATAAAATTATACAAATATGAATACTAAATTTATTTATTTATTAATTATCATGCAACGTGTGATATCTTTCAAAACAGTCTGGGACATGCAATGGTACAAGGCATTTCTTACATTCCCATACAGTTTCACTTCGCCTTTTGTGTTTGGTACACACTCTACACCTTCGCTGTGGATTCTTTTTGGCATTTGTGGGTGGAATTTTTCTCGGGAAATGTTCCCATTGCTTTGCCTCAAAACGATCGGGTGTGCTTCTAACAGACATCATTCCGCGTTTTCTATAATCGGGAATACACACAGCCTGCAATAGTTGCTTTGCCACTATCTTCAATTTCACAATCTTCATTTATGTATTCTTTCTCGTCATCAGAAAAAATTCTTCGTCGGTTTCGGAATGGAAAAATTATTTCATCAAAGTCACTATCACTACCATCGTGTTTTCTTTTTCTATTTGTCGAAATGATGTCGTCACTTTTGCTTTCCATTTTAGAATGTGGGATAAATATTTATAACTGTTCGCTATGCAGTGCACTGATGATCTGTACTATGACAAAAATTCCACCTGACGTGCCACGCATGTCGTTTTTGTTTCTGTAACAATTCCATGATAACGTAAATACCACGTCGTCGGCGATTTTGTGACAAAAGCATTATGACGTGCGTGGCATGTCTTTCCAGTGCAAGTGGTTAATAAATCAACACTAGACCCTACTCGATTCTATACTAGAACCTTGAAATATAGGATTCAATATAAAATTGGCGTCTCCTTAGTTTGGAGATAATTTTCGTTCAGTTTTGCTGAAATCCCATTTCTGGTTACTATGATATACTTAGCGGTCTTTGCTTTAAATGACGTCATCTTCAGGTTACTGCAGCTTTTGTTTACCTTTATGATAGTAGTTCTTAGTTTATTTACATATATATTCGTTTATTTGAAAATCCAAAAGGAGAGGGGTCCCTGATTGTAAACTATTGCCACATATAGATATATCAGGGCTCAAATGGTTCTGCCTATATTTAATTTGGAAATTCGTAGAACATCATTAATAAAGGGCAATAATTTTTTTAAATAAGTGCTCATATATTTTTACTTTAAAAAAATGAATGTTTATCAAAAAGAAAAAAAAAACATTAAAATACAACATTCTTTTCTCTATTACATGGTTTAGATTTTTTCTCCCAAAATATGCATGTTTTTTTTAGACGTCAACAATGAAATATAAAATCCTGTTAAATAGTTAATATTTTTTTTTATCCAACAATATGAATGTTTTTATCTTTTTAAATACTTTTGGTTCATACTTTTTTCTCTAAACAACACCAGGTATATATTTTAAATTCAGAAATGAAGGATAACACCCTTACCCTTAAATGAGGGTTTGTACCTTTTTCCAAAAAAAAATATGAATATTTATTTTATTTTTATTTTTAAGAAAACATTAAAATTTAGCAACTTTCCCATATTATATATTTCATGTATTGCTTACACATTTTAGACACCAACAAGACATCACCCTAATAGATTGTTCAAAGCATCAACAATTAAAAATGTCTTTATTAGTTTATTCACCTGATTCTATCACCTGAAGTTATTCACCTAGTTTATTCACCTGATCTATTTCTATTACGTACATGGAAAAAAAGATTCTGGGAAAATTACCAAACTGTATAGTAATGACATTTCTCGCTAAACAAACTAAATTCTGGTTAATAAAACCGAAATTCTGGTTTACAAAATTATAGTCCTTATTACCCCACATTTAGTAAAAATACAAAATTAAAAATAAACTTAACTGAATAAATAGTTTTTAAGCCATGGTTTAAGAAGGCTATTTTAACCATATTTATCAAATTTATCACAATTTATAAAACCATATATTATTATTAATTTTTTTAAAAATTTTATTATATTCGGATAGTCTTGACTATACTTTTTTCTCAGTGTTAAATCACTTTTAATAATTAAATTATAAAATAAAAAGTTTGCTGTTTATAATATTAGACAACAAAAACTTGTTTGTAACTTAAAATTTAAAAAAAACCATTCTATTTACTCGAAAGTCCGGCTTGGAAATAATAAATTTCTACTTTGCACCAATATCCTTTTATGTGAAGCACTTAATGTGATTTTATTGTATCACAATTCAATTCAAATACACTTTTTAACTGTATAGCTATACCTATACTGAGAAAAAAAAGTAATGTCTGAATTACCAAAATATGAAACAATTCACCGTGCTTATGATTATGAAGGAACACTCAAAAGCTCTGTAATTTTTACCGCAGTGCTTTGGTAATGATTTTGGTAAAATTAATAATAAAATATGATTTTATAATATGTTATAAAATTTGGTAAATGTGTTAAAATTTAGTAACTTTATGATCCCTTTGAGTATAGCATAAAATCCAACAAGAACTATAAATCCAAATAACCAAAACAAAGACTATAAATTAAAAAAAACAGAGTTCCTGGTAATCTTTTACCATATGAAAGGAAAAAATACCAAATGAATGGTTTAAATATTGTATATATTTTCGCTTTTATTAGCAGAATTATGCTTTTTCTTCCCAGAAATGTCATTACCAGACAGTACGGTAATTTTACCAGAATTCTTTTCACCGTTTAACAGTGATCATATAGTGATTGATCCTTTTAAGCAAATATATACAATATTTGAATGTATCCACGAACAAAAATTATTAAGGGTAGGTACAGGACATTGTAACAATCATTTATTGTACAGGAATGTATGGGCGCAAGTGATGGGGTGGGGTTGCAATCATAAGAAATAAGGGACGAAAGGAAAGACAAAGTGTTTATTGAAAGTGTCGTTGACAAGTGTAATGCTTACAATAACTGTTCAAGATTGCGTTATTCTCCAGTGGCGATACTAGTTTGACAGCGCGATGGAGTAATTGGGGCTAACCAGGGCTAACACCAGGGCTAAAGAGAATAGAAGGGCTGGTTCACTCCTTTGAAGTAGCTCTCGCCGCGCCAATCCTCCGATTTTCTCTATTGACGTCAATTTGGCTCAAAGTTCGCACTTTTACTTCAAGAACGGAGCGTCCGGGCTTACTAGCTCTAACTAATATTGGAGCATTTCTTTTTGCGAGATATTCGAAGACATTTGTTATTTTCTATAATGACTTTCCTCAGTTTTTGCAGTGAATTTACAAGAATTTAAAACTATTATCGAAATGCCAGTTTGCGCTATTGCAACTTGAAAAAATTTTGATAGAAAAACAAAAGGAAAAAATATAATTTTCCGCGTGTTCCCTAAAGTAAATGAACAACTATGCAAAGAATGGATTTCGAAATGACACAGTTAATATAAAACAGCAATACGTTTATTCTGTCGTTAAGAACTTTTATAAAAATTCATTATCGAAATAGAAACCTTCTCGTTACTTCAAAAAGAAAAAAATTAAAAAATGGATAAAGTCAAAGAAAATTAAAATGTAAATAAAAATTATAAATAAAATATATAGTATATAGTTGGAATTCTAATAATTTCATAACATATTTTTTAATATAGTTACTCCGAATATTTATGATTTTTTTTTTAAATTATGTTCTCTCAAATATCTATGAATTATATCATCGTAAATTTAAATATCTATAAGCAATTGCAAAATTTCTAATGTCATTATGAACCTAAATTATTATTTTGTTTCAGTAATTAGCGTTTAAGGTTGATGTTTCCTACTGATTAAGTATGAACAAATTGCTATTAACGGCATATTTTAAGATCAGGGATTTTAAATTTAACTTAACTTATTGTTATAAAAGAATATGTAGATAAAAAAAGTGTTGATATATGACTTCATTTTTCTTAATAATTAAAGTTAAAACTGAACTTTTTAAAATAAAGTATTTATAGTGTCATTTTCGACAACTAGTAAAACATTTTTATAAGTTTAAAATGGTATTTTTTTTAATATAATGGCCAAGAAAATTTTTTTGAACTATGTTTATGAACGGAAATAATGTGTTGATTACGTAAAGTTTGAAAGCTAATAACCAGAAAAAGTCTAACTTATTTTTACAAAGAGAAAGATGCAAAGTTATCATAATATCTTTGCTTGCGATCTCCGAGATCTGTGGACACAGTAACGTCATGAGGAGGGAAATCGTAGCTACAGCTCTAAGAGCGGAGTGAACTAGCCCTTCTGTTCTCTTTAGCCCTGGGCTTACACGTTCAAAGATGCCAGGTACTTCACGCACACGTGCAGCAACTTCGGATATTCGAGCAACGAGATCCTTATCTGAGTCAAGTGAAGTCGCAAAAACAAGATTCTTCAGATGTCCCCATAAAAGGAAATCAAGGCTCTATAAATTGAGAGATTGGGGTGTCCAAGGGATTGGTCCACCATGCCCATTCCATCGCGCCACGAATGTGGCACCGATATGCTCCACAAATGTGTGCGCACATCGGTGCTGAAGTGTGCAGGCCCCCCATCATGCTGAAACCACATGCGGTTATGAATGGCGATAGGAACATCCTGCAGTACTTCTGGTAACACTTGTTCCAGAAAAATATGATAACATTTGCCATTCAGTCGCGTTGGTAGTAAGTATGGGCCAATAAAAAAGTTGTTGACAATACCAGCCCACACATTCACACAGAATCGTTGTTGATACGCATGTGGTCGCGTTGCATGTGGATTCTCGGTTGTCCACACAAGGGAATTGTGTGCATTAAAGACACTGCACTGTGTAAACTTCGCCTCATCTGTAAATAGCACATGAGCTATGGAGCCCAGCAGGAGCGCATATTGCTGTACCACACAGTGGCAAAAGTTCAGGTGGACAATGTCGGATTCAAAGCTTCTACTCGCTGATATGGGAAGGAGTGTAAGCGATTTTTGATTAACATTATACAAATGGTCTAATGATTCACGCCTACGTGATGAGCAACAGCTCTTGTACTTGACTCGGGTCTATCAGCCACAACGTTCGAGATGCTTTCCTTCAGACTTGTACTGTGCACAGCTCTTCGTCGACAAGTTTCATGTTTTGTGACGTGGAACGATTCTGTTTCACGAAGTTGACGATGTAACAGCTGAAAATTTCTGTGATCCGGCATTCGTCGTTCAGGAAACTGCACGTTATACATTCGTAGCACTGCACTGCCGTTTCCGTCTGCACGGCCGTACATGTAATGCATGCCTGCTTCTTCGGCATGAGTAAAATCTCTCATTGTTGACGTCAGCACAATTGCGAATGGTTCTTTCCCCTACTGAGACGCATCAGGTTGAACGAAGGCTAGACATCTGCTGCAACCAACTGACAACTCCGTTCATCTTTTATTTTATATCCCCTGTTTTCGCCTCACCGCGTCACCTGCACCCATACTATAAAGTAAATGATTGTTACAGTATCCTGTATCTACTCTTAAAGTTTGTACCATGAATTCGGGACCACCCTGTATAACAATTCCATCAGTCATAAATACAATACATATTTAAGTAAATGGCTCTTTCCCCTGCTGAGACGCATCATGTTGAACGAAGGCTAGACATCTGCTGCCCTCTACCGGCAACGCAACCAACTGACAACTCCATTCATCCTTTATTTTATATCCCCTGTTTTCGCCTCACCGCGTCACTTGCACCCATACTATGCAGTAAATGATTGTTGCAGTATTCTGTATCTACTCTTAAAGTTTGTAGCATGAATTTGGGACTACCCTGTATAATCCATCAGTCATAAATACAATACAACATATTTAAGTAAATCATTCGTGAAGTAATTTTCAACTTACATTTTTTATGAGTTGCTTTGGCTAGCGTCATGTGCTCCAGGTTATAGATATAAACACATTTTGATACAACTTTTCCTGTCTAATGAATAAGAAAAAATAAAATAAACAATACTGATCAAAAAGTTGAATATATATATATATATATATATATATATATATATATATATATATATATATATATATATATATATATCTATATATATATATATATATATATATATATATATATATATATATATCTATATATATATATATATATATATCTATATATATATATATATATATATATATATATATATATATATATATATATATATATATATATATATATATATATATATATATATATATATATATATATATATATATATATATATATATATATATATATAATATTGTATTAATATAGCCAAAGCAAAATATATCAATATACAGTTATACAGTTTACTACCGATATTACTATAAAAACGAGCAATTTTTCACTGTCTAGTTTTGTCACATGTTAATAAGCATACAAGGTATTAAAAAAAGTTTGGAAAGGGTCAAATGCCTCGAGAATTATACAGTGGATCAAAAAAGTGAAAACACACACATTCAATATTTTTTTAAAAGCTATGCAATGATACCAAACTCGATATTCCGCCACCATCCCCTGGAGATTGGTTGGAAATTAACTTTGAAATGAATATCTATTTTTTTAATGCAGATTTGGAGTTTTCCTAAAAAGTCGAATTTTTTGTACCACTAAAAATTTTTTGCATTTTTGAATGCGTTTATCGTAACCTTTTTTTTGTTAATTCAACGGATATTTTTGGAAATTGACCGTTATAATGGAGACGTTTATAATGGAAACCTTTTCCAAACTTGTTTACTCCGGGTAAATAACTTTTTCAGCGTTCTCGCTATCATTCAAAGATATCATGTATTTAAAATATTTGCATCAGGTATAAATTCTTCACTGTCTCATGACAATATATATAAAATCAAGAGCTGTCAAGAAATGACCAGAAACAGAGTTCGCAATAAATGTTCGAAAATTTGTTTTCTTTCGCTAATATCGCACGAAGAAAAATAATTTCTGGTGTAATTACCATTCTGTACGGTATTTTTATTTCTCGCTAAAAATCATAATTTTGGACAATAAAATCAATTTTCCCAACATTCAAACCATTTATTTGTTATTTTTTCGTTCATATGGTAACGGTTTATAGGTTGTTCCAGTTTTAAAAATTTTAGTTTTGACTGTTGCGCCTATAGTAAAAAATACATAACTGAAAAATGAATTTTTCCGAATGCTTTTATGCCATGTTTATAGGAGTCACGACGAAAATTACAAATTTTTACCTCAGTTATGTCACATATTTTTTTTTTATCACATATTATAAAATAATATTTTATTGTCAATTTTACCTAAATCATTAACTAACAGCCTTCGGTAAAAATTACCGAGTTTTTTTGGAGTTCCCGTACGATAGAAATGCGATAAATCTCTTTAGATTCTGGTAGTTTTGGCCTAACTTTTATTCTCAGCGCAATGCGTGTTCATTTTTCCAGATTTCGGAAGGGAGACTTTATGTGCAGCAATAAATGGTCGAAATACAATTTTTTCTTGCTCAGATAAGAAATACCACCTTTTAAGCAATTAATTGCTATTTTTATTGTGATTTTAGACAGTGAACATCAAAACTTGTTTTAATCGTTTGAAATCGAAAGTATACCCTCCCCGATATTTTCTTGATAGCTACTTATTATAGTGTCATGAGACATTGAACTAATAGTAACAGGTACATAAGGATATTTTTTACAAAACTCTTAAATGACTTAAGATGATGATGATCAGATTCGAACACTCCGACTTGAATATTTTCTTTTTCTGAATAATTCACCGCTTTGAAGTACAAACGCTTCCCAAACGAAGTCTTTGAGAATGAGATAACTGATACCATTTACTAAGCAGAGCGTTCCGTGAAGACAACCCTTAATCTATATAGTTAGAATTCGGGTCAATAAAGGAAAATATACTCGTAAAGGAGTCGCAAATTAATATTTGAGCGAGGAAAGAAGTCTACAGAAAAAAAAATTACGAAAATGTGATAAACAACAAATAGGTATAGCAAACAAAGAGGTATGATCGAAGAAACTCAAATGTAAGCATACATTGTAGAAAATTCCGGATCACATTACGGAGCATACATAAGTACAGGCACTTTGGGAGTATCATCCGTAAAATCTATTTTTACCGTAAGTAATATACTGTAATTTTTAAAGTAGTACTTACTTATTTAGAGTCATTCAATGATATTTCTTTAATTATTTCTGTAAATATTACTGTACATCAGATTTTAGTTCCTCTACATGTTCCGTTAAAAAGTACCGGCATCTTGAGTGACTGTACATTTTACCGTAATTTGAGCCGAAGTTTTTTACGGTGCTGTTACAGGCGTTTTTACACGTTTTATGTTCTAAAATTTTTTGAGTTGCTCATTTGATATTAAGAAAAACTTAAAAAATCCATGGTTAATTTTAGGTGGAAATAAGATTCAACTTTTAACCTTAACAAAATTGCAACAAATTTGTATAATACAATTTAACAACAATATTATGGTTAGTACTGGTAATGTCAATTAATAAACTTACCTTTGTCGATATTCGTTTCATTTCTTCAACATCTCCTTGTATCACCTGCATACAGAACTTAAGAACATCGTGCGCATTGGCACTCCTAAAGAGTCCTAGAAGAAAAAAGAGAATATTTAAAATCAAACAAACAACAGTCAAATAAAATCATTCAAAAATTCATTCATCTTTCTTTAATCGATATATATATATATATATATATATATATATATATATATATATATATATATATATATATATATATATATATATATATATATATATATATGCATAATTTTTTTTCGTTGAGCACGTAAATGTTATTACGTTGGTTGTGATTTAAATTATAATGAATTACTAATAAATATAAGAAAAATATATATTATAAGTATAATTAAAAATAATACTATATTAATATTGAATTCTCAGAGATAATGATACAAACTTTATTAAAAAAAATATCTATAATATTTTAGAAAACATTGTTATTATGTCTTTGCAAGTTTTAGGATATTTTGTACAACTGGCATGATGTTAGTGTACAACGGTGGTAATAGAATTAAATATATCTTTAAAAATGTTTTTATAATTCTGAAGAAAAGTTATTAGATGACAATTTATTTATTTCTCTATCAAATAATGCAAATAAAAAAAAGTTAAAATGAAGTGAAAATTTTTTGTTGAGATCCCTTTTAAGTACTTCGAATTCTGAGCTTTGATTTAAGAGGTTTCTGATTATGGTATGATTTTTTAATTTATTTACCAAGAATTTATTTAATTTATTTATTAGAAGAATTTATTTACCTCTGCCGTCAACATTCCCTAAAGGTAAGTAACGAATAAGATGACCTTCTTTGTCAATGCCTAGATGTGATTGAGGCATGTATTTTACCACAACCTGAAATAGAAATTATAATAAATGTTCAGAGTACATCATAATATTCATGATACATTCGCAAAAACTACTTAGGAAAGTAATTTGCAAACTGCTTTTCTGCAACTTTGCATTTACGAGGTTAATCTATGCTAACGAAAACATGAAGCTTTTTTTAAAAAGAATATAATATTGATATCTATGATGGCAACCGGTAGTTTGGAAATACAATATTCTTTAAACTCTTGTGCAAATTTTTACACTGTAAAAACTGTGGTGCAGTATATCTCCCAAATATGATGTTGAACAACTTAAAAAGTTGCTTGAAGGAGCTTTTTATTCCGGGTTAACACCAAATCGAATTTTCATTTGCGATTTAATGGATGTAATTTAAATCTAAACACTTAAAAGCACCAGAAATTAGTATTTGTAATAAGGAATCATTCGGCGAGACTGATTCAGCGAGTTGTTGTCTTATGCCGCATGTCAATACTGAAAAACCTATTTTAAGGCAGAGGGATGTGCTTCTTCTTTTTCCAGTGGCGAAATCTATAGCCAAGAATTCTATTTCTGCCACACACATACGTCACAGCCCCGTTTTACGAAGTGAACACATTGAAGCACCATCCATCCCTGAGGTATCGATTTGTTATGGGAGTTTGGCGGACTTATGACCTCGACAGATTTAGCGTGCGCCAGTCACCATTTTGTTCACTAGGAGCCTTTGGCCAGTGGAAATTGAACTTGCAACCTCTTGGACATGGGCCAAAAGTCCTACCAACCAGGTTAGAGTGATTTGTTGAGTTTTAATTGAAAGATTGGTCGTTCGGTTTTAAAATAGGTATGCATGTTTTCGAATCATGTTATAAGGACAATTATATTTTATTTTTTAATTGTTTGTTAACTGTATTAAGTGATTAACTTGCATAATTTCTATCAACTTTTGGTCTGTTAAGTCATATTTTAGTTCGCTTTTATGTTATCTCTGTGCTACTCATATATTTAACTTACAACTAATTTCCTTTTGAGAATTAGTGTATATATCATTCCAAATTAATGATTTTTACTTTATATTGTATCGTAATGGTATATTAAGTGACTCATATTTGTATTTCACTTTACTACAGTTATAAATTTTAGTGCTACTGAATGCGAAAAATGGTGTTGGCTACTTTACGCCAAGCAGTGTAATAGAACATTCTTGGTGTATTGGAACACCACTTTGGGGTAAAGTAGTTACCTTCGTTTTTGGTGTTAAGATATACGAAACTTTTTTACAATGTAGTTTGGCTATAACAAACTAAAATTTAGCCATCCCTTAAATACGTTATTATTTCATAAAAATATACAATTACTCAAATGATTAGTGCACTGCAAAAACATTTCATGTATCTGAACACCAAAGATGGTGGCAACTGTTTTACACTCAAGTTGTATTTCACAAAGCGTTCCACTAAAACGAAATCAAGGATGGCTCCTGGTGAATTGAAACATTCAGAAAAGTGTTCCACTATACCGAAATCAAGGATAGTTCCTGGTCTAATGAAACGTTTAGAAAAGCGTTCCACCATACCGAAATCAAGGATAGTTTCTGGTGTAATGAAACGTTTAGAAAAGTGTTCCACCATACCGAAATCAAGGGTAGTTTCTGGTGTAATGAAACGTTTAGAAAAGTATTCCACTATACCGAAATCAAGGATAGTTCCCTGTGTAGTGAATTATTTAGAAAAGTGTCCCACTTATACCGAAATCAAGGATAGTTCTTGGTGTACTGAAGCATTTAGAATGTTCTTTTATACTACTTGGCACAAAGTATGGTTGTTTTCAGTAACACTAAAATTTATAATAACAGTGATATATGATACACTTAAGAATCAGTAAATGTAATTAAGCTGCATTAATTTAATACAATTTAATTAGATTTAGCCATGAATTTAGGGTGAACATATACAATATTTCTTAAATTAAAGTTAGTTTGTTAGTCAAACATACGCACAACACAGAGTATTAACATGAATTTGAGCATAACCCAAGTATATTGAATTTTAACATTATGAAATTATTTTATACAATTGGCAGATTTATGAAAACATAAATATCTTGAAAATACCATCAAGTTTTATTTGGCAATTAAACTGTTTTGTTAACCAGTGGTTTCTGTAGAATTCGATTATGATTTTTTTCCGCATGGATTTTAATTTGCGTGAATCACAATATGTATATATTTCTGTCTTTTTAATGGATTTGGATTCTAAAATAAGGTGGTATAATTTCTGAACAAATTGAGTATTAGAGTATCGATATTCAATGTATGCATATTCGGTATCACATGCATACTAGATGGTAAAATACAATGATTGAATAATCGATTCTTACTTCTGGAGGTTTGTAGTCCTTCACTATGTGATCTAGTTGCAGTTCTTTTCTAAATTGAAGATGCTGAAATTTAATTATTGAAAATATTAATAAATTCATTATCTTTACAAAATCTCAAAACCGTAACATAATTATAACTAAAATATAGTTTTATTACAACTATATTTTAGTTATCATTAAATTATTAGTATATAATTTTATTAATTTACATCATGATTAAGATATCACAATCAAGCAAGCTTTAAAAATTATATATAGGTGAAATATTTACTATAAAGTGACTTTCAAAAAATGAAAAAAATATTGAAAATTTGAAATTTAAGACATGGGTAGTTGTTCCCCAGTGTAATAATAAATAATTATAATAATAACTCTTGGAATCATAAAGCTTATAATTTACTTCTCCGAGTGTAAATTCAATTTTTATTTTAAATAAATAAATAATTTAAGATGAAAATAAAGGATCTGGTGTCGAGTAGTCCAAAGATTTCAAGTGGTGGCGAAATTTATTTTATTTTAGCCCTTTGAAGCATAATTTTTATTAAACACCTTCTTATACTACTTTTTTTTATTTTTGTTTTAAATAAGAACGAAATAAGTAAAAAATATTTTATTTAGCATTTTAATAATGCATTGTTATGAAATACAGTATGAAACACCGGTGCCTTTTACTGCGTTAAAGGAAAAATCATCCAAACACGGCTCACTTCCAAACAATAATTTTCCAAATTTGCACTTATTTGCAGTTATTTAAATGAGAGAGAAACAGTTATTCATCATTGAAATTTCTCTAATTTACAAAATCATTGCTAAATTTTTGAATATGTATGACAAAAAAATTCATACAAATTTTTCTTTAGATTTTATATTTTTGCACAAATATAATTTCGATAATCTAGCACATTTTTTTAAGTAACTTTAAGACTGTCATAAAAAGTATATAAAGGGATACCGGTATCCTATCTGCATCAAAGGGTTAACCCATTTCTGAATAGCTTTGTTATATAAAGCTAAATTTTTATTTCCTTAATAAACATTGGAGATGATAAGGGCTTGTACTCATGATGAAATTTTCACGAACTTTTTAAACTACATTTAAACCAACCTTTGTTTAAACCATTATGTTAAAAAAAAAAAGTTTAATTTAAAAGGTATAAAAATTACAGTGATATACTACTTCTGTTTGGTTTTTTTGCTTTCTGAAACTAATACTAATACCAATTATTTAGTTCAAGATTTTTGTTTCAATTTTATTTTCAGTGATATTAGAAGTTTCAGTCGGTATTATACATGGATTGGGACATCGTGCGCAGTTGGGCCGACGTGAACGAAATGCAAATCGAGTTAGTGGGGCTAACTAACAGCGTTCAATTGTTACACAATGTTTCGATTAAAGCCATGCTTTTTTCTTTTATTTATAAGTGTTGAAAAAATTAAATTCTTAAACTTAACGATTTACAATGTCTTCTGATTGAAACTTAACAGTTGGTAAAATAACTTGAATGTCTGCTGTTGTTGACAATTTCTTTTCAACTTTTCTCGTTCACTTTCAATTTTAGATTTTTCTCTTCCATTTTTGTTTTACAGGTCAGAAATTAAAAAAAAAATGCTTGGTAAACTTGTGCATTTCGAAAAAAAAATAGACTAAAATTGTCATTAAAAAGAAGAAAAAAAACTGTAGCTTGTAGAGAGGAAGTATCTAAGATCTGTTATAAAATCTCATGCAATAATAAACAAAAGGGGGGGGGAATGTGTTTAGTGGCTAATTTTCTTGTTTAAATATTAGATAGCAAAGACCGAGTGGCAAGACCACAAAATTTGACCTTTGTCCGACGTAAATCTTGGAATTGGATGGGGTCAGATAAAAATTCGTCGTTCTCGGGTGGGGTCGGATAAAAGTTATTCTTAGTCAGGTGGGGTCGGATAAAAATTCCTCTTGCTTAGGTGGGGTCGGATAAATATTCTTCAGACCCGGTGGACTCGGATCAGACTCTCGGTTGGACTCAGGACTTCAGTAGAAATCTTATTTGGAACGATTTGAGAGAGGTACGATTTATGCAACTTTCCTCTAACATTAGAATTGTAAATGATATTTATACATTACTTACTTTCCTTAACATTGCCTCTGCTTGATCCAAGTTAAAGTTCCGAGCTAAAAAATCAAAATACAACAATATTATCACCACAATACTAAAAGAAAAAAATGACAAAAAATATTCTTTCTTCACACTGAATAATTATACGGCAATTTTTAAAGGAACCGTTAAAAATTGTATAACTAATTAATGGGAATAACTAATTAATGGGATAATAACTAATAATGTAATAACAAATTAATGGGAAAATTCAAATCAGTTGTAATTCACTTATCCTGCTTCGTCATATTTTCCTCGAATTTTTTCAATTGATTATGAAAATTGTTTCTTAAGAGAAGTAGAAAATGAAAATTGGAATTAAAAAACTACACCTACCTGTTAAGAAATTGTGTAACATTAATGTGTCATCGTATATGTTAGGAGGAAGTTCATTTTTCATCCTTTTTCTAAGCTGCAAAAACAAAAGTTACTGTTTTCATATTTAAGTTTAAGATGAATAAGAAAATAATCTTTCTAATTCACATTTAATTTATGAAGACTAAGGAACTGAAATAATTTATGAGTATATATATATGATTTTGATCTTGTGATAACTCCCTTAGACGTTTGTCGGAACACGCTACTACCTGTTATATCTTACGTTTTCAAACTTCAAATATATTTATATATATATATATATATATATATACATTTCGAGAAAAAAAATAGACAAATAAATTTTCATAAAAAAAACTGTACATTAATGTATAATAAACAAAAGAGAAAAAAAAAATTGTTCAGTGTAAACTACTAATCTGCTGTAATGAAACTCACAATCAAATCTTAAAGATAATTATAAAATAGCAATTCTACAAAACGTAAAATAAAGGTGGCATTCACATAATTTGATTTAAAATTTGTTTTCAGTGTTTTTGTAAAATACAGGGATGAGGGAATTTCTACAGAGAGTTTTTCAGAGTTGGTTGGTTGCATAATTCTAAATTCTATAGATAATTTAGATTCAAGGCTAGACTTAAGAGGATTTTTCATATAACTTTATTTTATTTATATCCCGCTGGAGTAATTAATGACAAAACCATCACTCTAGTGGCGTGCAGTGGTACTTGGATTCCTTGATTAGATGTCTCTTAAAAGACGAATGTAATCATTGAAGGGAGAAACGAAGCACTTTTGTCTTACATCAAAATTCATTCACATGCAAATTTAACAGAAAATTATTCTGAAAGGAAAAAGCATTTCCAAAAATATGTTCTTAAGATATTTTTCCTTAAATGTAAAGAATATTTAAGATTGACCTAAAAGTTTATTGTTGAAAATCATATTTTTATTTTTCATAAAATACTTTGCTTAAGTCAAACATTTATCTCTTAAAATATTCAGTTTCATTCTGAAAATACTGGTAATTATTTTTAAAGTCCTCCTTGGCTTGATGACTGGGAGCCATTGCTTTACGATCTATCCAACGAAGAATTTCCCCACGATGGCAATATTAGTTCTTATCTAGTTAAATAGATGGCAGCACTAGAGATTAATCCAACGTTATTTTGATTCTGCCTTGATCACCATACGCGAGTTCATTCTAAGAAATAATCCGAAGAATGTAAATTTTTCTTATAGGTGAGCCATCAATTTTCAGAATGATAAATGCAGGTTTTTTTCCCTAAATATTTGAAGCTTTATCTCAAAAAATTCCTTTGAAAAAATATCGTTGAAATTTTAAACCATTAGACAACATTTTAAAAAATTTGTTTTATTCCAAAATGAACCGACTGAGTATTTGTAAAAATACAATTAAGTGAGTATTTTTTAAATAAAATTATAAACTCTTAATTTTTGAAATCATAATTATCTTTGCAACAATAAACAATAGCATGTAGTGTTTTTAAAAATGCTTTTCAACTTGTAATAATTAACTTTTTTTTTATTCTATCACAGACAAAAAAATTCGGCTCAAAACTACCAGAGTACGGTCTCTATGGGAACATTAAAGAGCTCGATACTTTTTACCGACACGATTTGCTAATGATTTTGGTATAATTATCAATAAAATATGGTTTCATAACATGTGATAAACTTTGGAAAACTTGATAAAGTTCGGTTTAATGTGATAAATTTAGGTAAATGTGGTAAAATGTGGAAACCATTATTCAGATTAATACATAAATTGGATTGGATTAATTTTATAAAACCATTTATTCTGTTAAATTTACTTTTGAGTTTTGTATTTTTTCTTTAAAGAATACTAAGAACTATCACATAGTTTTGAAAACCAGAATTTCTGGTAAACCAGTGCCAGAATATCGGTAAAATAAACAAATGAATGGTGAAATATCGAATTTTTTCGTATTCATAATTAATTTTTTTATTAGAAATGTCATTATTATACAGTACGGTAATTTATCCGCGTTATTTTTAAGAATAAACCAACTCTTAATATTCTCGCATATATAACGATTAAACTTGTTTTCTAGTATATCTAAAGGGATTTTTTTTATTTGTATTAATGGTATTCTTCTAGTAAATTTTGATTGTTGTGGTAAAAATTCACGCGTATTAACATTGCTATAAGCTTGCTAACATTACACTAATGTAAATGAGCTAGAAAATCGCATTGACAATTTACTTCATTTATCACAACTATAAGAGCTGTGTGGGAAATTAAATTTCTTATAAAGATCTAAATTGATATATAAATTTTAAAATAAAGTTTTATTTTATAGTGATATTTAAGACTGATTGCTGAAAATATAATAGCTAAGTGAATGTAATTTTGCTAAGTGAATGTTGTAACCAGGGAACAGTAGATAATTTGCGTATCACATCAACTGGTTGTATAAACAACTCACTCATGTATTTATTTTTAAAAATTTTACAAGGGTATCTTAAGTTTTACTTACTTCATTAATTACTGCTTCCTCGTCCACGACGATATCCTCAGATTGCGTCATTATTCTTGCTGTAATGGGAACAAACTATTGTATAAAAATAATTTTATTTACATAGTAATTTATCATTCTATAGAAATAATGCATTTTATCAGGAGCTAAGCTCATTAATTACTTATGACCTTCTATTGAATATAAAGTTTTGTTTAATTGTGTGAGAGTTGATACTAAAAAAAGGGAGTAAGTTTTTAAAATCAGGTAAAACATATTTTATGTTCTCAGCAGACAAAATTAGTTTCAAAACCTTTTTATCACAGAAGTTACATAAATAAAGATAGAATTTTT
Organism: Parasteatoda tepidariorum; assembly: GCF_982258835.1. Lineage (NCBI taxonomy): Eukaryota > Metazoa > Arthropoda > Arachnida > Araneae > Theridiidae > Parasteatoda > Parasteatoda tepidariorum. The sequence goes on from NC_141761.1 coordinate 86,057,285, forward strand.
TATGCTTTAGTATCATTCCGTGGTGACTAACGTAACATTTTAAGATTTCTTAAAATGATTATTTTCATAAATATAAGTAATTTCTCACCATACTTAAAATTATGATGCAAATAATGCCTTTTTATCACAAATTAAATTACTGTAGTAAAATTTTAATTCCTATTGTATTAAAAAATTTGAGTACAATTAATGAGCATAAGTCCATCTCAATTTGTTTGCTATGATTCTGGCTTGCTCAAATAACCTTCCTCTTTTTGTTTTAGTTTGATTAATCTTTCATTTCCTCCATTGTTTTTATCATCAGCTCTGTTAATTCTATTTAGTACATGTGTGTCCATTTAGTGTTTGATTGTAGCAACTTGATTATTTTGATACTGTAAAATAAATGAATGACATTATGTTAATTTCCTTAAATGTAATAATATTTTAAACCATTTTATTCTTTGTATGATAGTTTTAAAGTGATTGATTATATCAACTAATTTGTTGGTTATTTAATTGCAGCAACATTATTTTTTTAGATAGTGAAAGATAAATAAATAACATTATGGTAATTTAATCGTACAGAAGCGTTGCAGTTGCTTCAGTAAAGATTCTATTTTCATTTTAACGAGTTCGTAGTAGGTAGTGTTCATATTATCTAGTTCAGCGACTCCCAAATGGTGTTCCGCGGAGCATAAATAATTTAACCATTTGCGAATAATTTTATCACTTTTTTTTAATTTCCCATGAGCTGCACAATCAGTCTTCCCGATGATCAGACCTAGTGCGTTCTCCAGAAGTGGTATCCACTCTTTCAGGACCACCGAAATGGGTGAGATACCGTTGGCCATGTTAATTTGGACGTCTAGTTTCTGCCACACTAGATGGCAGCACCGAGACTCTATTTGGATGCTAAGGTGCACTAGGAATTTAATTTTGCCGGAAATGCCAAGAGCCAATAGGGCACTCCAGGGATCATTTACATGCCGTATAATCATACTACATGACCGCTGCAGATTTCCTGCATCCTGAAAATCCGGTGTCTGGGCCGGGGATCGAACCCGCAGACTTGGGCTCAGAAGGCCTACGACAAGCCAACTGCGCCACCCAGCTACTTTTTTTTCAAACTTTAAATAATGATTATGCATCCTTTGTTGTAGAAAAATATGCGCGTATCAATTTACCTCTCTTATAAAATAGAGTTTAACTTGATGTCAAAATTAACAAAAAATGAATAAATAAAACAAAAATTAAGAAGTGGGTGATTAAATGTTGCCAGTTATAAATCTTAACATTTGTAGTGAAATTTTTAAAAATACAAACAGTATAAAAGTGATAAAAAATTTGAGAATTTGAAAAGTTATGTGATATAAGGTTATCGTAACTTAGAGAAAACAAGTAAAATTACTTCGTAATTATTACTGTTTATTACATCAAATATTTTGTTAATAATTTAATGCTCTTACATAAAAACATGAAATTATGATAACTGTAAATTTTATACATGTATATACGGTCAAACCCCGCTATAGTGAACCTTCAAGGGATCGAAATTACGGTTCACTATAACCGGGAGTTCACTATATTCGTACTGCAAACCTTTTTAACTAATTTTTCCGAACTGCTCCCTTTTATTACACATTATTTAAATAAATGACCCATAAAAAGAAATACAAAAATGATTAAAAAGACAATATGTAGTAACAAAAAATGTGTTAACTTTAAATGTTTTTAATGTGTTAGTTTTTTATTACTTTTCGTCTTGCGTACAAAACATTTAGGGATGGCCTTATTTTATGAATGGGAAACTGAGATAGAAGAAGCAAACAAGAAAAATGCGTATGGCTACATTACACTCAATAGATGGTTTTAAAAATCGGTATAAGTATTTTATGTAGGAATTTCAAAATTACCAAAAAATGAAGAAGAAAAAAATCAGTCGAGGACGCAAAAAAGTTCATAATATCAAATTTCCTTTCTTCTTTTGGTTTACTATATTCACAAAAAATATTATTATATGTGTATAGCAAGGCATGGGAGCGAACATTTCGTTCACTATATCCGGGAGTTCACTATAAACCATGTTCACTATAAGGGGGTTTGACTGTATATGTATATATATATGCAGTCAATGTATATATATGGGGATACAATCTCTTTGTTGCGTGAACCTTAGATTCTAAAATCTCCAAAGAGAAACCGACAACAACGTGCAATTACATTAACTGCTCGACCACTATAATGGCCAAGAAATGAAATACCAGTGTTCCATTTATTAATGAACAATGAGCACGTGTTTTTCAATTCTGAACATTGGAATCAAATTCAACTCAATTTCATTAGGTTGAGTTCTCTTTCAATGTTGCCGCTTCTGTTTTTAGATCCCTAAACGGATAACAATATTATTTGATGGTCAGTTGTTCCTTTAATCTTTCATTAACTTCCGTATTCAGCTAGTTCAAACGACTCACAATGGTGAACAACCTTGAACACTTGTATTTATTACCAGAATGCAACAAATGAGGAATTGTAAATTCAATTGTATCTTACATCTTGATCTTGGATATTTGACCTATCCATGTTTGTATGTTGATGTTTTAGACAGTAATATTACTGAATGTTTTTCTTTATAACGCTAGTAGTTCCATGCATAATTAGTTTCAAATAGATTTTAAAAACTGCAGTCAGAATTTTAAGTAGATTTAAATTGCCTATTCAAAATATTTTCTATTATATTTAACGGTGTATTATAATTTTAATTTTGTTTATTCTAAAAAGAAATTTGTCTCAAATTACATTTTTCATTTTGATATTGGCTACAAACTTTCAGAGTTGTGCCAGATACGCTTATCTCTCGCAAGGGACGCCACTATTTTTGTTGTTCAATTTAATGTTACATTTTGTTTTGCTTCGCAAAAACTATAAGCCTTAGAAATTTTAAATTTCGGTGGTATGTAGAAAAATGCACGCTAAGTACAATGGAATGAAAACCATCAAGATTTATTAACTATTTAGAATTATTAATTGATATGGAATTATTAACTATTAAACTTGTAAGAAGAACATCATTCTGACTGCTTTACATGCAGGCAACAAACTTAATAATGATCTTATGATGAGCTTTTTTAATGAAGTTCCAATTTGTTAGGAGATGATTGCCATTTTAGGGAGGGGGTTGATATTTCCTCACTTTGTCTTAGTTAACGTTACTATTTGCTTTGCTGCCTCAAAATATATAAGACTTGGAAAAATATACCAGGAATTGGATGACATAATAATGAGATTCGATTATTAGTTCTGAAATTATCAACTGCTAAACTTTAAGTAAAGAAAATATTTGTGGATCTACTGCCTGTTGAAATGTAAGTACCGAGTTGAATTATAGCGTTCTAGAAAAACTTATTTTAAATGTAAACATAATGCGAATTGTTTTTGAAACTCAATTTGTTAGAAAGTTAATACAATTTTAAGTACTTTTTGTGATTTTTATTTATATTTTTGCTATAAATAATGATTACACTGGAGAAAATAATTTTAAAGCATTTATACAAATACTTGATCTTGCCTAATTTCCGTGTGATGGTTTTAAATCTAAAATTACTTTAGTTCCGAAAACTACAGGTTTTTTAAAAGCATTTTCAGTCTTTTTTTCTCATTATATATAACAGGGAGTTGTATAAATATTGCGACAAACTTATAGAGGAGTTAGATCACATCATCTGGATTAGAACTACATAGGAATGATCTCATGTCTGGAAATGTCGTCATACGTGACTAGGGGCGCTCTCCTATTATGACTACAAAACTTCCCCACAAGACGAAACAATTCATGATTCGGAAGTGCCTATAGCGGTTTGTGCCAACATTCCCAGACATGGATGCTATGCAGTTTTAATCCTGATGTTCCGACGTAACGGGAAGTTTCAAGCAACATTTATGCGACTCCCTGTTCTAGATTACCTCCAACAACAGATTTGAAATTAGATATACGAAAATTTCAAAGATCTCTTAAAGCATCTTATACAACAGAAATGAAATTAGATATACGAAAAATGAATATTAGATATTTCGTATAACTAATTTTAACAGATTTGAAATTAGATATACGAAAATATCAAAGATCTCTTAAAGCATCTTATACAACAGAAATGAAATTAGATATACGAAAAATAGATATTAGATATTTCGTATAACTAATTTCAACAGATTTGAAATTAGATATACGAAAATATCAAAGATCTCTTAAAGCATCTTATACAACAGAAATGAAATTAGATATACGAAAAATAGATATTAGATAGTTCGTATATCTAAATCCAACATATTTGAGATTAGATATACGAAAATATCAAAGATCTCTTAAAGCATCTTATACAACAGAAATGAAATTAGATATACGAAAAATGAATATTAGATATTTCGTATAACTAATTTTAACAGATTTGAAATTAGATATACGAAAATATCAAAGATCTCTTAAAGCATCTTATACAACAGAAATGAAATTAGATATACGAAAAATAGATATTAGATATTTCGTATAACTAATTTCAACAGATTTGAAATTAGATATACGAAAATATCAAAGATCTCTTAAAGCATCTTATACAACAGAAATGAAATTAGATATACGAAAAATAGATATTAGATAGTTCGTATATCTAAATCCAACATATTTGAGATTAGATATACGAAAATATCAAAGATCTCTTAAAGCATCTTATACAACAGAAATGAAATTAGATATACGAAAAATGAATATTAGATATTTCGTATAACTAATTTTAACAGATTTGAAATTAGATATACGAAAATATCAAAGATCTCTTAAAGCATCTTATACAACAGAAATGAAATTAGATATACGAAAAATAGATATTAGATAGTTCGTATATCTAAATCCAACATATTTGAGATTAGATATACGAAAATATCAAAGATCTCTTAAAGCATCTTATACAACAGAAATGAAATTAGATATACGAAAAATGAATATTAGATATTTCGTATAACTAATTTTAACAGATTTGAAATTAGATATACGAAAATATCAAAGATCTCTTAAAGCATCTTATACAACAGAAATGAAATTAGATATACGAAAAATAGATATTAGATATTTCGTATAACTAATTTCAACAGATTTGAAATTAGATATACGAAAATATCAAAGATCTCTTAAAGCATCTTATACAACAGAAATGAAATTAGATATACGAAAAATAGATATTAGATAGTTCGTATATCTAAATCCAACATATTTGAGATTAGATATACGAAAATATCAAAGATCTCTTAAAGCATCTTATACAACAGAAATGAAATTAGATATACGAAAAATGAATATTAGATATTTCGTATAACTAATTTTAACAGATTTGAAATTAGATATACGAAAATATCAAAGATCTCTTAAAGCATCTTATACAACAGAAATGAAATTAGATATACGAAAAATAGATATTAGATAGTTCGTATATCTAAATCCAACATATTTGAGATTAGATATACGAAAATATCAAAGATCTCTTAAAGCATCTTATACAACAGAAATGAAATTAGATATACGAAAAATGAATATTAGATATTTCGTATAACTAATTTTAACAGATTTGAAATTAGATATACGAAAATATCAAAGATCTCTTAAAGCATCTTATACAACAGAAATGAAATTAGATATACGAAAAATAGATATTAGATATTTCGTATAACTAATTTCAACAGATTTGAAATTAGATATACGAAAATATCAAAGATCTCTTAAAGCATCTTATACAACAGAAATGAAATTAGATATACGAAAAATAGATATTAGATAGTTCGTATATCTAAATCCAACATATTTGAGATTAGATATACGAAAATATCAAAGATCTCTTAAAGCATCTTATACAACAGAAATGAAATTAGATATACGAAAAATGAATATTAGATATTTCGTATAACTAATTTTAACAGATTTGAAATTAGATATACGAAAATATCAAAGATCTCTTAAAGCATCTTATACAACAGAAATGAAATTAGATATACGAAAAATAGATATTAGATATTTCGTATAACTAATTTCAACAGATTTGAAATTAGATATACGAAAATATCAAAGATCTCTTAAAGCATCTTATACAACAGAAATGAAATTAGATATACGAAAAATAGATATTAGATAGTTCGTATATCTAAATCCAACATATTTGAGATTAGATATACGAAAATATCAAAGATCTCTTAAAGCATCTTATACAACAGAAATGAAATTAGATATACGAAAAATAGATATTAGATATTTCGTATAACTAATTTCAACAGATTTGAAATTAGATATACGAAAATATCAAAGATCTCTTAAAGCATCTTATACAACAGAAATGAAATTAGATATACGAAAAATAGATATTAGATATTTCGTATAACTAATTTCAACAGATTTGAAATTAGATATACGAAAATATCAAAGATCTCTTAAAGCATCTTATACAACAGAAATGAAATTAGATATACGAAAAATGAATATTAGATATTTCGTATAACTAATTTTAACAGATTTGAAATTAGATATACGAAAATATCAAAGATCTCTTAAAGCATCTTATACAACAGAAATGAAATTAGATATACGAAAAATAGATATTAGATATTTCGTATAACTAATTTCAACAGATTTGAAATTAGATATACGAAAATATCAAAGATCTCTTAAAGCATCTTATACAACAGAAATGAAATTAGATATACGAAAAATAGATATTAGATATTTCGTATAACTAATTTCAACAGATTTGAAATTAGATATACGAAAATATCAAAGATCTCTTAAAGCATCTTATACAACAGAAATGAAATTAGATATACGAAAAATAGATATTAGATAGTTCGTATATCTAAATCCAACATATTTGAGATTAGATATACGAAAATATCAAAGATCTCTTAAAGCATCTTATACAACAGAAATGAAATTAGATATACGAAAAATGAATATTAGATATTTCGTATAACTAATTTTAACAGATTTGAAATTAGATATACGAAAATATCAAAGATCTCTTAAAGCATCTTATACAACAGAAATGAAATTAGATATACGAAAAATAGATATTAGATATTTCGTATAACTAATTTCAACAGATTTGAAATTAGATATACGAAAATATCAAAGATCTCTTAAAGCATCTTATACAACAGAAATGAAATTAGATATACGAAAAATAGATATTAGATATTTCGTATAACTAATTTCAACATATTTGAAATTAGATATACGAAAATATCAAAGATCTCTTAAAGCATCTTATACAACAGAAATGAAATTAGATATACGAAAAATAGATATTAGATATTTCGTATAACTAATTTCAACAGATTTGAAATTAGATATACGAAAATATCAAAGATCTCTTAAAGCATCTTATACAACAGAAATGAAATTAGATATACGAAAAATAGATATTAGATAGTTCGTATAACTAATTTCAACAGATTTGAAATTAGATATACGAAAATATCAAAGATCTCTTAAAGCATCTTATACAACAGAAATGAAATTAGATATACGAAAAATAGATATTAGATATTTCGTATAACTAATTTCAACATATTTGAAATTAGATATACGAAAATATCAAAGATCTCTTAAAGCATCTTATACAACAGAAATGAAATTAGATATACGAAAAATAGATATTAGATATTTCGTATAACTAATTTCAACATATTTGAAATTAGATATACGAAAATATCAAAGATCTCTTAAAGCATCTTATACAACAGAAATGAAATTAGATATACGAAAAATAGATATTAGATATTTCGTATAACTAATTTCAACAGATTTGAAATTAGATATACGAAAATATCAAAGATCTCTTAAAGCATCTTATACAACAGAAATGAAATTAGATATACGAAAAATAGATATTAGATAGTTCGTATAACTAATTTCAACAGATTTGAAATTAGATATACGAAAATATCAAAGATCTCTTAAAGCATCTTATACAACAGAAATGAAATTAGATATACGAAAAATAGATATTAGATATTTCGTATAACTAATTTCAACAGATTTGAAATTAGATATACGAAAATATCAAAGATCTCTTAAAGCATCTTATACAACAGAAATGAAATTAGATATACGAAAAATAGATATTAGATATTTCGTATAACTAATTTCAACAGATTTGAAATTAGATATACGAAAATATCAAAGATCTCTTAAAGCATCTTATACAACAGAAATGAAATTAGATATACGAAAAATAGATATTAGATAGTTCGTATAACTAATTTCAACAGATTTGAAATTAGATATACGAAAATATCAAAGATCTCTTAAAGCATCTTATACAACAGAAATGAAATTAGATATACGAAAAATAGATATTAGATAGTTCGTATAACTAATTTCAACAGATTTGAAATTAGATATACGAAAATATCAAAGATCTCTTAAAGCATCTTATACAACAGAAATGAAATTAGATATACGAAAAATAGATATTAGATAGTTCGTATAACTAATTTCAACAGATTTGAAATTAGATATACGAAAATATCAAAGATCTCTTAAAGCATCTTATACAACAGAAATGAAATTAGATATACGAAAAATAGATATTAGATATTTCGTATAACTAATTTCAACATATTTGAAATTAGATATACGAAAATATCAAAGATCTCTTAAAGCATCTTATACAACAGAAATGAAATTAGATATACGAAAAATAGATATTAGATATTTCGTATAACTAATTTCAACAGATTTGAAATTAGATATACGAAAATATCAAAGATCTCTTAAAGCATCTTATACAACAGAAATGAAATTAGATATACGAAAAATAGATATTAGATATTTCGTATAACTAATTTCAACATATTTGAAATTAGATATACGAAAATATCAAAGATCTCTTAAAGCATCTTATACAACAGAAATGAAATTAGATATACGAAAAATAGATATTAGATATTTCGTATAACTAATTTCAACAGATTTGAAATTAGATATACGAAAATATCAAAGATCTCTTAAAGCATCTTATACAACAGAAATGAAATTAGATATACGAAAAATAGATATTAGATAGTTCGTATATCTAAATCCAACATATTTGAGATTAGATATACGAAAATATCAAAGATCTCTTAAAGCATCTTATACAACAGAAATGAAATTAGATATACGAAAAATAGATATTAGATAGTTCGTATATCTAAATCCAACATATTTGAGATTAGATATACGAAAATATCAAAGATCTCTTAAAGCATCTTATACAACAGAAATGAAATTAGATATACGAAAAATAGATATTAGATATTTCGTATAACTAATTTCAACAGATTTGAAATTAGATATACGAAAATATCAAAGATCTCTTAAAGCATCTTATACAACAGAAATGAAATTAGATATACGAAAAATAGATATTAGATAGTTCGTATATCTAAATCCAACATATTTGAGATTAGATATACGAAAATATCAAAGATCTCTTAAAGCATCTTATACAACAGAAATGAAATTAGATATACGAAAAATAGATATTAGATAGTTCGTATATCTAAATCCAACATATTTGAGATTAGATATACGAAAATATCAAAGATCTCTTAAAGCATCTTATACAACAGAAATGAAATTAGATATACGAAAAATAGATATTAGATAGTTCGTATATCTAAATCCAACATATTTGAGATTAGATATACGAAAATATCAAAGATCTCTTAAAGCATCTTATACAACAGAAGTGTGCACGCAAAAGAATCTTATGCAAGTTATGTAACTGAAGAAAAATTATTTCTCAGTATTATTTAATCTTTGCCTAAAAATAAATTTCTTTCAAGATTATCATTTTATTATCTTGGCTTGATGTCAAATGTAACAAAATATTGATAAATAAAATAAAATAAATGAGAAAAAACAATAAGATGTGTTAAATAAGTCATAATATTTGAATCAAATTCTTTAAAAATGTAAATATCTCAAGAGAAGCAAAAACCACCTGTATTTTGAACTTCTTATTATACAATGTAAGATAATCGTTTTGGATTATTTACAAGTAAAATTACTTCTCATGTATTACTGTGTCTCATACTCTATATTTCTGTGTGTAAATTGTTTTTCAAGTTAAGTTGATTTTTTTTTTCAAATCCAACTTATCGTTCATTATGTTACGATAAATATGTTAACAAAAAGTTTTCACATAAAATTATAATAATTATAAACAAAATTATATTTATTTGAAAATTATCAAATTATAACGAAAGAAAAAGATGGATCAGAGGGCTTCTTTAGCATTGGCAAGCGGAGCAAGCAGGGTGGGGAGTCATCTAATCCTTTAAGAAATTGTAATACTAATAATTAAACTTAAAAAGTTTCTCTCTATTTTTAAATTTTATGAGCGTCGTCACTGTTTTTTGGTATTAGACTTCAGAAATACAACTACCAAATTGAAATTTGAAGTCCTAAAAGGGCCATTTTAGTTCAAGAAATTCTTTCAAAATTGTTCGAAATTATTTGAATTTTACATTTTCCTCACTTTTTTTGGCCTCACTTAACATTTTGTTACTTGCCTGAAAGTACCAAGGTATGTAGGAAAATTTACTCGGAATACGATGGAATAAAAAAAATAATATTCGATAATTAGTTTGAGAATCATCAAACGATGAACTTGTAAAAATAAACCTTTCATGAAGATATACTGCCCACTCAGTTGCGAAAACTAAGTTGAAATTTGATGCAGCTTTTTTCTCTCTCATTTATATAAACTTGAGACCAGTTCACTTTTTTTAAATTATTTTTTTCACGAAATTGCAATTTGTGCTGAAGTTTTGCATATTTCCAAAACATTTGTTCCGAAATTACAATTTGTTCTGCAATTTTAAGTGCTTTATTCAGGATTTGTTTACTAAAAAAACTATTTCTCCATTGCTGTAAAAGGAATTTTCTCTTTATCGATGCCTTCATTTAATAAGTTCACGCTTGACTTAATACCAAAAGTTAAAAGAAATAAATAAAAAATAAGATATAAGATGTTGTCAGATATAAATCTTAAAATTTAAATAGAAATTTTTAAAAATATAACAAAAACTCAAGAAAAAAGGCCGTTTTCAATTCGAAATGTTGTATGATACATGATTATCGTTATACATTGCTAACAATTACAATTTCTTCACATTTATTGCGTCTTATTCTTTAGCAAATTTCTAAATTGCTGATTATTTTTCAAATCTAGGTAATCGTTCAATTCATAACGATTAACATATTAACAAAATATTCTTATATAACATTATGATAATCATATATTTTTCGAACGAAAATAATTTACCTTAAACGAAGTACGATAACTTAACGAACTATAACTTAAAAAACGAAAATATTTTAACTTAAACTTTTAAGAAGAAGGAAAAAACGAATAATAAATGAGAAGCAATTATGGGGTTTGTTCAACGTAGCGAACAATTGGCCGAACCTCCTGCGACTTAATATATTAGTTATCATGACTTATATGATTATTGTGAAAATTGTTACATTATGTTTACAGTTTTGGTTTTACTTTAATTGATAACTCATTTAAACCATTTTATTGTGCAATTAGTTCTCATTCTCTAAGTTTTTAAATGTCAGAGATAAAAGTATAGTTTTGTTATAATATCCTCATAGTTTTTGTATAATCATATTATACTTGAAGCAATTAATGCATTAATAAAAATATAAAAAATTTTCATCATATTTAACAATTTTTTAATTTTATCAATCATTTTTTATTTTCATGCAAAGGATTAAATGCTACAAATTGAGAAATTGCTTTTCGAGTTCTGAATGTTAAATTCAATCTTATTTTTTTTAACTTTATAATATTAAAAACTTTAAAACTTTATAAGTTTACAAAAGTGCCCAATGATGTTTTTTTTCGTTTCTAAAAGAAAAATAATGCAAAAGAACAATATTCTTAATCTGTAATAAACCAACAAAAGCTTATATTTTGTATAAAAAGATACAATTTTGTGAACTTATCCAAAACTTTCATGTTGATTCTCTTCTTATAACTGACTTTAAAACAATTGATTATAATTCCCGGTTTATTCTTGATTATCCTTTTTTAGTTAAATTCAAACTATTAAAGTGTTTCTCAGTTTATTATTGATTCTCACTTTAAAATTGAATTTGAAGCTACTAATTATAGTTCTTCTGTTTATTTTTCAGTTTATTGCTCAGTTCTGCAATTTATAATTGATTTTAAAATTGTTATTTATGACTCTTGAGTTTTTGGGTTTAATTGGGTTATAATTGAGTTTAAAATAATTAATTATAATTTCCTGTTTATTCTTGACTATCAGTTTATAATTAAATTTAAAACTGTTAATTAGGAATCTTCAGTTTATGGTTGATTCTCAGCTTATAATTGAGTTTGAAACTATTAATTATAATTCTTCTGTTTATTGTTCAGTTTTATAGTTCAGTTTTACAACTCAATTAAAAACTGCTAACTATGATTCTTTAGTTTATGGTTGATTCTCAGTTATTCATTCAGTTTAAAAATATTATTATTATGATTCCTTAGTTTATAGTTGATTTTTAGTTTATAATTAAGTTTTAAACTATAAATTATGATTCTAATTTTTTGTAAATTATTACAATAGAATTAGAATCATTCGATGAACATGAAACCAAATTACATAACAGACAAAGTATTCTAAATTTCAAATAATTTTTGTTCTAGCACTCATTAATTAATTACTTCGAGTAAATGCTCTACCTAGACTGAAAAAATGCCTAATCAAATAATGTTTTATGTCTAAGAAGACGCTGGAAATTCAAAAAAAATTTCTTTAATTTTCAATAAATTGAAAGGAAATTTTGATTATACATAATAAGAGCTAGTTTTACAGAAAAAAAATCACTAAAAAAAATCAAATTTCAAGACACTTGAAAAAGTCACTTTTGCAACAATGTCTAGTATACAATAATGGAATCTTGTTTAAAACTTTTAAAATTTCCTCAGAAATACATCACATAAAATAAGATTAAACAATAATAAATGTCTGTAACATTTTTTTATGTAAAAAGTATATTTCGAAATAAAAACGGGTTTTACTCATTACTTTAAACGAAATGAAGTTATCTTGTCTGTGTAACAAAAGTTTCGATCTTTAAGAAAAGAAAATATTTTGAAGGTATAAAAAATACAAATATCTGTAAAATGTATGTCCCTTTGAAACAACCAATATCCTTACAAATGTTTTATCAAGCAAGACACAAGTGGGTTTAGATGAATAATTCAGAATAAATATAATGAATTGAAGTAAATCCTTCCCAAAAAAGGAAGACAGTATGCGAAGTATTTTAAATTTAAATAAAGTTTTGCTTCATAATTGGAGAAATATAATATTGATAAAAATATGTTATGTTCTTAAAGAAAAATAACTTCACAAAATATTGCAAACATTTTCCAAATAAATATTGAATAAAATGTGAAAACAGTTTCAATAGAATTCAAACAGAAGCAGTTAAGTATAAACTAAACTAAGCTTTAATAACGTTAACTTTAATAATCCAATGGAGTTTAATTTTTTTCTTCATTAAACACAAAAGAAATATATTAACATTCCAACTAAATATTATGTATCTAAATATAAAATTGTAACAAATTTATCTAAAAACATAAGTTTGAGTGAAAAATTAAAAGACAAAAAAAAGTTAATAGTTTTTTTCTCACTATTAAACTTCCATCGCATTATTTTTTCTCTTAAGAGATAAAATTCACTAAAAAAATCTAAATAAATTCCAAATCAAAATTAAATTAATTTAGTAAATATTTAATAACAAATATAATAATAATAAATAGTTAAAAATAATTAATTATTAATAATAAATTTAAACTAAGACTTGCATCGAAATACAAAGATTTTCCAAATTTATCTATAAATATTAGATTGAGTTAAAATTTAAAAGAAAGAAATATAGATTATTGTTTCTTACCTTCAAACTTACAAAAACTGCTTTTTTTCAGCAGATTAATGATTATAAGCAGAAAGCAAGATTAATGATTATAACGCATAAATATTATGCATCTAATCATAACAAAGAATTTAATTTAAAAAGAAAAAAAAAACATAGATTTTTCTCATCTTCAAACTTTCATAATAAATAAATTTTATAATTAAATGGATTCATAATCCTTTCATAATTAAATAGATTTTTTCTTAATAAATAAATATCTAAAAGATAAAACTAGCTAAAAAGTCTAAACACATTCTGAATTTAAATTAAATTAGTTTAATAAATATTTAATAAATTTAATAATAAATAATTAATAAAAATAATTAATAATAAATTATTAAAAATATTTAATAATAAATTAAAACTAATCTGAATTATATCTGAAGATAAAAATATAATAAATTTATCTAAAAATATGAGTTTGAGTTAATATTTAAAAGAGAAAAAAACATAGATTATTGTTTATAACATTCAAACTTTCAAACAGTGATTTTTTTTTATTAAGCGCGAAACAAAATCAATGAACATTACGAATAAATATTATGCATTTAGAGGTAAAGTTTTATCAAATGTTTCTGAAAACATAAGATTGAGTTAAAATTCAAAATAAAAAAAACATCGAATTTTCACTCCTTCAAACTTTCATACAATTCTTCTTACTCTAAGTAAATGAAAATCTAAAAGATAAAAAAAATCTAGGGAAACTCCAAATCTAAATTAAATTAATTTGATACATAAATAATAATAAATAATTATTAGCAATAATAAAAAATAATTATTAATAATACTAAAAAATAAGTAATAATAATAAAAACAGGTGATAATAATAAAAAATAATTAATAGTAAATAATTATTGATTAAAAATAAACTTAATCTTAATTATATATAAAAATAAAACTTTAACAATTTTATCTAAAAATATTAGATTGGCATAAAATTTAAAAGAGAAAAAAAACATGCATGATTGTTTCTCACCTTCGAATTTTCAAACTATGTTTTTTTCCCTCTTTGCAGAAAGAGAAGTGTGCTTATTAACAATGCTTTATTATGAAGTGAAGTCCAAATGAAAACAATGAGTTATATCATCAACAACTGAACACTAAATACCAGGAATATTCTTTTCGGAGTATTCTTTTATTTTCTTATATTTATAGTGCTTCCTTTCACGCAACCTTGAAATATTCGGAGATACTATATGCTCCACGGTTTCTCTAATTATTCAAATGACATAATAATTTTCCTGTTGAGAAACTATTCAAAATTGATGAATCCTGATAGAAAATTCATAAACGTCTTTCAGGAAAATAAAATAGTTAGGAAAAGGGACTTCATTATGTTTTATATCAGAAGCTCATAGATTTTTTTTTTTGGTCAAGCCTAAAAGGAAGCATTTAAGATAATTATTGATCATGTAACCTCCATTCTGGGAGGCGAAAGGTCAGTTAGTTAGGTCTTTCAATGTTTATCTAATATTTGATAAAGTGGAAAAGCGTTTTTCAATATTGAGATTAAGATGAAAGAGCAACTATGGGCGATTGAACATATAAATACTATTATCAATGGGAACTTTTCCAACAATTTATACTATAAGAATAAAAAACAAAAATCTCTGTTCTTAGTCACTTTTGATTTGTTAAAATATTCTGATAATGATTTCACAAAACTTTGGCACCATCATAGACATTGCTTATTTCCTAGCTTTTAAATTTCTTTAATTTCATAAATTTAATTTTTTTAATCGTTAGCAATCCTTTTATAATTAAATTAAATAATACCAAATATTTAATTATCCTTTTTTTATGAAAAGTTAGTATAAATATTTTTATTCTTTTCTTGACAATCAATGTTTTACCAAACTTTGACCTTTACACGAGTGTATTACTTATTAACCCTCTGTCGCGACAAAACGAATATCAAAAGTGTATTTTTTAAAACTTTATTCTCTTTTATCACAAAAATGTTTTAGTTACAGGGTTAAATTAAATTCTAATGTTTTTGGTGATTAAATTGCAGCCAGATTATTTAAAATTTAATGTTAATAACGAGGCTTTATTTTTGACTAAATTATATTTCAAAAATCCGCCAATTTTCAGATCTCTTCCATGCTTCGGTTAGCAAATATGCATTCACTGGTATAGTCTGTCAATCGAAAGAACTCTCCTCGCCATTCGTCTGGAGCATTGGTGGTGACTATGGTTAGGAGATTTATCAATATTTAAGTCAATATTATCAATATTTATCAATATTTAAGTAGCTGCTCTTAGTATTTATCAATATTTAAGTCAATATTTAAGATAGGCTTTGTATCGAGTTATCTAGAAAAAAAGGAATCTGGAGAGAAAGAAGCCCTCTTCTTTAAAATGTGCTATTTCATGTTTCCATAGCAGCAATCAGCTTTAGAATTCGTGGCGAGGGGAGTTCTTTCTATCGACAAACTATAAATCAAATTTGATAATGTGAGGAATGAGGGCTTATTAGGTTTTCAATGCCCCCTCATACTGACCTATAGAGATACAAAATTTTATAAAAAGGAATGCTTTAAAAAATTGTCCTCGTCTCAGTAAAAAAAGATTGCGTGCTGATCAACTAACACGCTCTTTTGTCGGCTCATAA
This sequence comes from Parasteatoda tepidariorum, assembly GCF_982258835.1. Classification (NCBI taxonomy): domain Eukaryota; kingdom Metazoa; phylum Arthropoda; class Arachnida; order Araneae; family Theridiidae; genus Parasteatoda; species Parasteatoda tepidariorum. Next base: position 86,073,901 of record NC_141761.1, read on the forward strand.
TTGTGGCCATATTTATGATCTTTCAGAAATAAAAAGGGATAGTTTCTTTGTCTACAATGAAAATGATTTCTTTATGTTTTTATCATATCTGATTAATTTCCCTGGTTTAATACAAAAGCAATGTACTGTGGCCTGCTATACCGTTCCGCATGAAAGAAACTATATTGTATTTTGCCTTGCTTTTGATTAATATAACATAAACGAATATCTACATAAATATATCAATCGATATTAAAATTATAACTTTTAATACTTTTCAAATAAATAATTCATTTTCGTACTCTAAAAAAACACGTATTTTCCAAACTACTTTTGGGATTTTTAAGACATTAAGAGTGTGGCGTTACGAAATAATAAATTTTGTAGTTCGCTCTTTTTATTGTGGGAATTAGTTAAATCAATAAAAACATAAGAGAAGAGAATGTTCCCACAGCAAATCAATACCTCTGGGGGTACTGATCCAGGAGTTTCTTTGTCTTCTGGATTAGTTCAAAATTACAAGGTTACGGAGTTGAACGTAAGTAGTCGTAAACCCATGAATTTGGGTCAGCTGTTCAACGACGGTTATAAAATTAAAAAAAATAATAATAAAATAATATCATTGAATTAGAAAAACTTTTTAGTTAAATGATAATTTTTTGCATTCCGATAAAAAATGTTGTTTGTTCTGAATTGGTTTTGACATGATCAAGTATTATGATTATGACAATACGAAATAATATATTTTTCTAGTTTTCTTTTTTAATATATGCACCTTATACACGGAGAAATAATTATCGCACTGTATGGTAAGGACATTTCTGGATTAAAGAAACCATAATTCTGATAATGAAAGCCAAAATATACGATATTTAAACCATTCATTTGGTAATTGTTTCGTTTATTTGGCAACAATTTGCTAGAAATTCTGGTTTTTATAGTTCTTATTTCTACACGTTTTCAGAAAAATGAAAAATTGAAATGTAAAATTAACCATATAAATGGTTTTTATGCCATGCTATAAGTTATCATGGAAAAATTAATTAATTTTAGACTGTTACCAATTTTTTTTACATATTATAAAACCATATTTTATCGTTAATTTTATCAAATTCTTTAGAAAAGCATTTCAGTAAAATCTACCAAGATTTTTGGGCGTTCTTAATAAAGTCAGAAACATGGTAAATTTTATTATATTCTGAAAGCTTTGGCAAAACCTTTTCTCGCATTGCATGAATAAATAAAAAACTATCAAAACTCCATATTAATTTCGAAAAATTACCATTAATTGTCTGGAACAATAATGTCATAAATTTGAAATATTTGCCACGTGAAAAGTTATCATCAGGAAATATCATTAAATAATTATTAGTTTAGTAAAATTTCGTTTTTTCCTAATGAGGTTTGATGTTAAATAATAAAAATACTAATATAATTTTGTACCCAATTCAAGATTACTAAGAAATGAAAATTCGTTTTGAAATTAAAAGACTTTGAAAGTGTCATTAAAATATGATTTTATAAAATAAACATTATTATTATATAATAAGTTCGTTGAATATTTTATTTTTACTTTTAGCGTATGGTTTGTAATGCTAAGAACGAAACCTTACTTGTAGACGATAGAACATGTTATAATTAAATAAATATTTAAATAAAAATTTTTACATATCAGTTATTAAGAATTCTAACGAAAACTTATGTTCAAAGAAGTAATTCAAAAAATTCTTGATAACATTAGAAACAGATAACAAATGTATACGTAGCTTTTTTACAAAGTGAAGTGAAGTACAAAAGAGAAACTATAACTACACACTACAACTTTGTAAATATTATTATATAGCTTATAAATATTACTGCAAAAATACGCTATTTTGAGTTCACTACGTAATCTTAATAGGTTGTGTCAGCTATTTAAATACACTTTTTTGTGTAATGTATCTAAGTGTAATGTATACCCATTAGTTTCCAGAAGCAAAAATTTAAAATAATTTTAGAAATTTTATGTATTAAAAATGATGATTATTGGTTACTGTAAATACATTTATTTAGTTATAAATGGAAAATTTAAAAATCGAAATTTGCCAACCCGAAAAGTTACTTTGTACCCCTTCATATCTTAGGATTTTTCTTTTTTGAGTTTGTTAAAAAATTTAGAAAACTTGAAATAAATTGTAAAATACATTACTTAAAATCGCTTCGTCCCAAATTTATTAATTTTCGCTGTGTGTTGAGTTGAAGATACAAAAATATTTCTTTCAGAAATAATTTTTTTATTTCCTTAAAAAAACAAACATTAAAATGATATAGATTTGAATACAACACTAACTGTTTTTAAAAATTTCTTTTGACTATATTTTACTATATCTTCTATATATTTTTATAGTTTTCTCTATATCCCTTTTCTATTTCTTTTAGTTATATTTTAAACAATAAAATTTAAAAAAAATAATTTAGGGAAGTTTTAATATAATTAAAAGTATGCAGGGAATAGTATATAGCATGCGTTTAATCGAATGATGCACATTTATTACAATTTTAGATATAATTCCAACTTCTTGAGAATGTCTCTCGTAAATTAAAGAGTCACGTGCGTCTTTGTCCAACTGCTGTACTGTCTTGTTTGTCGCATTGTCAATGTCTATTTCATTCACGTGTCACTATTCATGTTAGTAACATCATTCACGCATCTTTAAAAGAGGGTTATTAATGTTAAATGAGCCATACTGTGATTTTACGTTATTTATTTTCAAGATTCTGACTAATTTAATTTTATATAATATGCGAATTATTAAAAATATGCTAAGAAAATCATACCATTGTTTAAAACAACGAGCAATTTTTTGAAGGAAAAAAAAAACAGATTACAGATGGAATCTATACTTTCAAATTCAGTGCTGTCATTTTTAGTTATATTAGATACATGGCAAAATTCAGGAAATTTTTGAAATAAATAAAATAGTCTCAATAATTCTATTTAACTTTAGCTACAGCTACTTTAGCTATATACAGGTAAAAATTAATCTAAATCGAAACCCATGAGAGCTGTCTTCTGATCTGCTATGATGTCACGAATCATGACCAATTTTTAAAAAATTTTATTAAATCAATGAATTTAATTTAAAAACCATATTCAATGGTTTCTGCGATGGAAACATTACCTTGCTAAACTGTGATGAAAGATGACAGAGTGGTTTTTTTACTCATACATTTTGGATCATAATTTTTACGGTAAATTACTGATTTACAATAAAATTACTGCAACTCTTAACCTATATTTTTTTAAATGATATAGTTATGCATTTGTCATGGCACTGATGGAATGTCTTTTCTCTAGTTGGCAAAAAAGAGATTAACTGAGCTCTATGCTGAGTAGATTCAAAAGATTAAAGATGATCCATTTAAGCATACAAGCCATTCAATGTTTTTGTTTTAACACTAAACATACTACAGCAGATCAAAAGACCGGTTATTGTGTGTAATATTGTATTGTATTGTAAAGTGTTGGTATGTTCAGTGTTAGTTATTATTATTAACTTACGTTGGTTGCGTTATAATTTATTGCATAAGGAGTTATTATTCTAATCTTAATAAAGATTAATTACACAAAAGACCTTGTAATAAATTAATTTTTTAAAAAAAACATGTTACTAACATGAATAGTTCAGCTCTTTAATTCTATCTAAATTTTTTGTTTTAACTATGGAATAGTTTTAAAAAAAATTTTTTACAATTTTCCTACCATTTCATAAATGTTATGAGTTCATGATAGTGTAAAGGACTTAAATACTGGTGTGACTCCAAACATTGCAATCTGTAATTGTATTTATATAGTACTAATTGCATATAGTACTAGTAATTGTATTTATATAGTAACTACTTAATCCAAATTTAATTTACAAATAGGCTTAAACTGTTTATTAATTGAATTCTTGCGTACTTAAATTGAAAGGAATATTTATAAAACAAAAGTGCCGAAGGATGAATGTTATTCAGAATTTTATTTTCGAGTTATAAAAAGTATTGTCAAAACTACCAGATAATGGTATAAAATACCATATTTCTGACTGCATTCGAGCAGCAAAAAGGTCAGTAAGTTTTACCAAGGCGCTTTGGTAATAATTTTGATTATTGGCAATAAAAGATAATTTTATAATATGTGATCAAATTTGGTAAATGTGGTAAAATATGGTAATTTTACGATTCCTGAGAGCATGGCGTAAAAGCCATTTATTCGGTTAAAATTAATTTTCAGTTTTGAATTTATTTACTGAATTAGTGGTAATAAAACTATGATATTGAAAATCATACTTTTTGGTGAACCGTTACCATATGAACGGAAAAACTAAATGAATGGTCTAATTATTTTAAATCATGTACAATATATATATATATATATATATATATATATATATATATATATATATATATATATATATATATATATATATATATATATATATATATATATATATATATATATATATATATATATATATATATATATATATATATATATATATATATATAATAAATAAATAAATACAAGAAAACACGAAGAAAGTTAAGAAAAACAATAAGTTTCATTTATTGCACTTAAGCTGCAAGTAAACAGAACTCATTAGATAAGTTCAAAATGAAGATAAAACAAAGAAAATTTATAAACGTAAGAAAAAAAAGGGGGGGGGGGAATAATAGGTAAAAAAAATAACAAACAACAGTTTAAAAAAAAAAAGAAAAAAAAGGATGAAATTTTATTTGAAATAACCGGGAAAAAAAAGATATAATCTTTTCATCAGCCCACACGATTATATCCGCAAAACAGAGTGCATTCTGATTTAATCGTGTGGGCTGATGAAAAGATTATATCTTTTTTTTCCGGTTTTTTTAAATAAAATTTCATCCTTTTCTTTTTCTTTTTTTTTTTTTAACTGTTGTTTGTTATATTTTTACTTATTATTCCCCCCCCCCTTTTTTTTTCTTAGGTCTATAATTTTTCTTTGTTTTATCTTCATTTCGAACTTTTATATATATATATATATATATATATATATATATATATATATATATATATATGTATTACAAGTTATAAGTGTCATTATATAATACGGTAGTTTTACCACAATTTTTTTCTCCGTTTACAAAGCTGAGCCAAAACGAATTTGTAAGCAAACGAAGTCAGTACGGATTTTGAAGTAATTCGAAAGGAACAGCGAAAGCGGTTTTTTGGGGTTGACGAGCTCAGCAAAAAGGGTGTGGGGTTCACTTGTTAAAAAGAAATTAGTTTAGCATAGTTTGTATATTCCAGTAAACTCTTTTAGTAAAGAAAATTTGGCTATACTTTTTTCATCGACACTTTATGGTTATAAAATATCTATTAACATAGTTATAAAATATTTTTCGATGAATGGATATAAAATAATTTATTTGTAAGGGTATGAAAAGATATATAAATACAGTTGAAATCGTTAATAACGAGCACGAAAGAGGGCAATATTTGCTCGTCTCAACTGAGAGTTCGTAAAAAACTTAAAATTTGCAAAAATCGTTCGTGAAATTCGAAAAAGTTTATACATACTTACTGAATTATAAATAAATCACGTACTTTATTTATTTTTTTATTTCTGCGCTATTCAAAAGATGTTAGTTAATTTGCTTTGAGCAGATTCATTGTCTCTTTTTTGAGTTAATGCTCAACGGATAAGCCTCATGCCCCGAAAATCATCGTCATTTGTACCCCTAAAATTCTAGTTCCACTTTTACACCTCTTTGTACCACTAAATTTTAGTTGTGTTCGGATTGTTAAATGAAAATTTAGTAGATCTGGAAAGGTGAAATTGGCATGAAATTCTATAAATATTTTATGCAATTTAAATGTATTTGTTATGTGCAATTGATTATGGTTCAAATCCTAGTAATTGCTATTTTTTTTAACTCTGGAATACCTGCAAGTGACGGAGTGTGGATTACCCGATCCTGATAGGTTGGTGAAACGTGGTATTCGTTTACGTTAGAAAATGCTCTTTTCATTCTATTTCGAGTAAGCCAAGCTCATCAACTATCAATTCTCTAAAGTGACACATTCTAAATTCTTGCACAAAGATTCTTTCTCAAAGATTTAAATTTTTTCACCTTTTTATTTACACACAGACTTAACACAAAGGCAGGCACGAAGCCATGTGGAACATAAACAAACTAATTATGCATCGAAGTTGCAAGGTACACAAAACAAAAATATTACACGATTACAATGAAATACATTAACAAATAATAAATCTAAGTTAAGTAAAAGATATGAACGAGAAAGAATTATATTTCCACTAATTCGATGTGCGATACAGCTTTGTATTTAATTAACGTATCGTTAATTAAAATTCTGACTTATGTTGAGAAACTTTGTTCAACTTTAATATGCCATTTTGCTGAAAAAGATTAGCTGCCGCAGACGTCATAGGTCACATGTGAGGGTATGGGAGGTCTTCATCTTGATGTGCAAGTACCCAATTAATATATACTTACAGCATAGTCTCGCATAAAATTATAATAGTTATATATTTTATGAACAAAATGTTATTTTTTTTTAAAAAAAAAGAATTAATTTTTTAAAAATAAATAATGGCAAAATAGAAGCAACCATGTTGATTAATGAGCAAGAGAGATAAATAACCTTTTCTCCATCAGTGGATAGTTATGATTTAATGCAAACATACGGAGTAAAAAATCGCGGTAACTTTTAACCAAATAGATAATAACTCGAGTTAAGTTCTCAAATCAAAATGGTTGTAGTAGCATTTTTGCCGGTTGCAATGTAGTACTTTTCACTTCAAATTTAAAAGTTAATAACTGTCGAACTAATTAACAAAAAATAGCTTTTTTTTACTAATGACTTATTTAAAATGAATGAAGTATGATTTTATGAAATACGTATTTCAAATTGCGTGGAGTTCAATACAAAGTTATATTCATTCGACTTGTGAGCCTTACGGGAATTAACAGAAATTAATAAAAATGAAAAGAGGAAAAATTCCCATTTGAGTCAAGTTATTAATATTATTTGACAGCAACCCCACTTATTAATATTACTAATTAACTAAACCGAAATAATGAATATGAATAAGCAGCAATAAAAAGTTGTGTCGCGGAAAAAGTGTAGAAAATTTGCATAATAATAGTATAACTATAGATAATAGTAGTGTAATAACTGTGAAGCATATTTAAAATCTTTCACATTGTAATTTGAACATAAAACAAAATATGAACATGAAGGAAAAGATTGTATTTATTCTTTTTTATCTTAGAATGAATCATTTTTTTACAGAGTTACAGGAAATATTTACAAATATTTCCAATTGAAAATATGTATTTAAATATAGCTGATATTGAAAAGAAATTGCTCATACAAGTAAATTCTTATTTAATATCCAAAACGTGCGTAATCCATGCATCTTTCTTTCTTCGACGCAATACTGTAATTTATGTCCATGTAAAACAAAATGATAATAAAAGTGTAAAATGGAACTCTACTGCTCTAAGTGGAAAAAAGTGACGTGTTTTGTGAAAATATTTGAAAAAGAATCTTTTAGTGACTTTAAGGATTTTTTTCTTTGGCTCATTAAACTACTTATTTATGCGGAAATAATGTTACTTTTTTAAACTATGGAAACGGAAAGATTTTCTTGCTTAAAATTAAAATGTCAAAGCTACACAGCGAAAAAAAGAATGGTCAAAACTATCGGAACATCAAAGCTATCAGAACTATCAATCTACAGTCAAAACTATCAGAATGGAAAACTTTATCGTGTTTCTGCAACACCAAAGCTCATTAAAAATTTTTGGTAAAATTAATAATTAAGGATGATTTCAATAAAATTTGGTAAACGTGGTGAAATTTGATAATTTTAGCGTGATATCTTATAGCATAGCAAAAAAAAAACATTTATACGGTTAAATTTAGTTTTCAGTTTTTGTATTATTTACTAAATCTGTGGTAATAAGAACCATAATTTTGAAAAACAGAATTTTCGTTAACAATTATCATATAAAAGGAGAAATTAAGAAAAGAATTGGTTAAATATCGTATGTTTTAGTTTTTATTTCCAGAACCATGCTTTTTTATGGTTTCATATTTTATGGTTTTTCATAGTTTAAGGTTTTATGGTTTTATAGAATTGTTATTAACCCATAATATGGTAATTTTAATGGAATTTGCTTCTCCGTGCATATTTTTCAAATTGGCTTAGATGAGAAAATAGTTTCATTTTGTCACAAACACGTAGGAAACACCTATTACGTAAAACATAGAGAGAATTTTTGGTTTTGACAGAATTACAAAAGGTAACACGCTCTACGTTTTTCAGTTAGAGTGACAAAAATAGTTATTTTTGTTGAAAAACGTAGATATTATTAAAAATTCGCTTTTGTTTTGCTGTATGTTGTTATTTTTACATATGGCTAGCTGGAATTTCATTTCATAGAGAACCAGTAGCCCAATATCTCACAAAGGAATCAGTTAGAGTGGGCAGAAAAAAGTACACTGTAAAAATTCTGGTTCAAATTACTGTGTACTTTTTTCTGCTAAAAGTTTTATTACATATATATATATATATATATATATATATATATATATATATATATATATATATATATATATATATATATATATATATATATATAATGTAATAAAACTTTTTAACTGAACAAGTTTCAATGAAAATGAATAATATGCTGAAGTATATAATATAACATGACCCAGAAAAACAAACATGATATAATCATGATTATTTTAGTTTGTTTATACATAAACATTACATTCCATAATAAACACAAGTCTATTTCATTAATAAACGGCGAACAGACTTTATCCATATCTTTACTATAATCTTCCTCTTTTTTATGATTTTTTTATTTAGATAACCCACATTCTTAATTTATATATAGATTAGGATCTAAGATAAGTTATACACGAATATAATGCTTGGATTTCTTTTTCTCGTGAATCATTGAAATGTTTTTTAATTAAATATTTTTGATAAAAATGCACTTCCTCATATTTGTTTTGCTTCCGGGTAAATTAACTTTCTAGAATCTGATATAATACACATTCTTACGTAATTCCTCATATACGGACATAATGTTTACACACTGTACGTCATCATCACCCAAACTAGGTCAAGCATCCATTTTCAGAGCTCGATTCTTCAATGATGATGCTTTTCAACCAACGAGAGGACTTTCCGCCATGACAAATTTAATGTGTACCTTGTTGCGTACACACGCCGGCTATTTTGTCGGCCACCAGGATCGAACTCCCAACCCTTACCTCCGTATAATCTGTGGTGGGACCAACGCCGCACATTTTACGTCATTAGATAGAGGGTCTTTTCTTTTTTTGATGTATTGAAGATTTTATGATATTTAATGCTTTAAAACAAATTATATTAGCAATGAAATTTCAGTTCTTTCACTAACGACCGAAAGAAGAGTTTGTTTTCATAACATGGAGATAAATGTCATTTTCGGTCACAGCTTTTTTAACTGATGTGTATATGTGTCTCCTATTGTTTTGGTTACCCTAGCTTTTGCAATCGGTCTATATGCATCTCGTTCTCACAGCTACCGTTTGTAAGATTGGTATAAAAGTCTCATATTCTCAGTTGCAATAGCTTTTACACATCTGTAGATGCCTCCAATTTCCATTGCAAAAATAGCTTTTACTATCATTGCATTAGTCTCCGACTGTCATAGTTACATTTGTCTTTACAATAGGTGGATAGCTAATTACTCTCATAGTTACAATAGCTTTCACCATAGGTGTATAAATCTTTTATTTTTATTGTTACAATAATCTTTACAATAGGTGTATCATTGCAGTAGTAAATGTTGTATAAACTATTTACTACAACAGTTACAATAGCTTCTACGATAAGTGTATTAGTCTCCTTTCTCATAGTTATAATAGCTTTCACCATAGGTGTATAAATCTTTTATTCTTATTGTTACAATAATCTTTACAATAGGTGTATCATTGTAGAAGTTATCATTGTAGTAGTAAATGGTGTTTAAACTATTTACTACAACAGTTACAATAGCTTCTACGATAGGTGTATTAGTCTCCTTTCTCATAGTAATAATAGCTTTACCATTAATAAGACGATATGGGCAATTCCATGGTGACTGGCGATACATTTTGTTGGTTTTTTAATTTTTTAACTTTTATCAATCGATAAATACTTAATAATTTTTAAAAAAAATGTATATAGGATGTTTTTCAATTTAAGAAATGGAGATGAAAATTTTAAATGTTTCATTTAGAGTAAGAATAAAAAATGTGACTGACGTTACTTAGTACGGACATGGAGTAAAACATTATAATTTCATTTTGAAATTCTGCTTTATCGATATGCAGTAACGGAATAAACTTTTATAATTTATTTTTAAAAAAACAGGAAACATTGAAAATATGACGTACGAACCATTTATTCGGTTGAATTTTACTTTTTAGATTTGTATTTTTTAAAATGTATGTTAATAAGAGCTATAATTTTGAAAACCTGAATTCCCGGTGAACCATTACCATATGAACGGAAAAGTTACCAAATGAATGTTTAAATATCGTATATTTTATTATTTTTAACCAGAATTATGTTTTTCTTTTTTTTTTTCTTCTTTTCTTTTTTACAAGAAATGTCATTACCGTAGAGTACGTTAGTTTTACCAGAATTTATTTCTCCGTGTGATAATGTGATTTAATTTAGCACCATATTAAGGTTGCTCATAAATCTCCAAAATTTCTAACAGTTTAGTTGAGAAAGTGGAGACAGATGTGGAAAACTAAAAACTAAAGTGGAGAAAGATTCGGATTTAAAATAAGCTTTGTTAGAAAATGTCAGTATATTCTTGAAGTTATAGTTTAAACAGTATCGTTAAATAGTATTCAAATTAAGATCGTTGTAGGAAAATAACAGGACGTTTTTAAGGCAATTTTGAAACAATGTCACTAAAATTTGAAAAAGATTATCGTCTGTTTATAACCTTCATGGGAGTAATGACTCAATTGAAAGTAATATGTCTGGAAATAATGGAAAATCCAAAGAGCTGTGTCCTTTTTTTGAAAACGTGATATAAAACGTTAACGTGCGAATCACCAAACATAGGTTACAACGAGGATTTTTTGTAACTTAAGGGACGTTAAATATGAACAACTAGTCTGTCTACGTAAATATCGTTAAAAGTGTGTAAATATGTGTATAATTCTGTTAATATTCCTTTGTTAGGAGACTAAATACGTCAGATGGACCCTAAATAAACAGTTTAATTATAAAATTTTGTTGATTGTCTCTTAATTCTAATGTAATTTAGAGTGAAAATAACGCTCAATGTATTTCTTATCGAACACTCCGCTAGTCGGCATTTCTGATGACTCAGTGATTATCTTGCCAATTTGGCGATACTTGCGACCATTATGTTAAAAAAAATTACAGTTCTGGAAACTTCGAATTCCACTACTTTGGAAGCCAATAATTACGGAGTTATGAGTTATTTTGAATTACAGTGATATAAGTTATTGAAGTACGAAGTTATAAGTTATTGAATTATGGAGTTATGAATAGTTTAAAAACATATTTAAAGTTTTGAAACGTATTGAAAGAATGTTTATTTAGTAATAAGCTTTTTTTTAAATATTTAAATATTAAATTAGTTTCATGATAATTCGTCACAATTATATATAATTACAAGCAATTCTAGTTATTTTAACTACAAAAAGCAACCTAAAATTATCTGTCCGAACATTAATTTTAATATGTTTTTCTTTTGGGAGACATTTATGATTAGTTTTTTTTCTTCTTCATTTTTAACATTAATACATTTGTTTGATTTCAGGATGAAATTTGTTTTATATTACGTTCCAGTTCAGTGATTTATTTAATGATGTCGTACTTGACAGTATTTGAAAAAGGTCACCTTTGCATGGAACATCGCAGAAAACTCATCTTTCAATTGTTCTTCCTTGACAGCTATCCTTGGTTTGTGCTTTTGCTTAAACATTTAATATGATCACGTCGTACTGTAGTTATTTATTGTTTTAAAAATTGATGAAATTATGATGAGTAATAAATTCACAATTATATTTTTCTTTAAAAGAAGTATGATTTCCGCAATAAGTTGGAGTTTTTTTTTTGTCTCTAAGACAATAAGACACATCTTGGGCCTTTGGAACAGGTAAAAAGAAAGTACTAATTCACCATATAATTTTCTTATAATAAGTGATTCATAGTTTGGATTCAATTCTTTTCTATTATTTGTGTCTATGGGTTGGGGCAACCTGTTTGGTAGGGAACTGTTCAAGAGTGCGTTGGTTCGATCCCAGATCGGTCGACGACCCCCCCCCCCCGTGTAGTAAATGGTGACTGACGCACGTTATATCTGTCGAGTCTCAAAGTCCCCCATGTTCCCATAACAAATCCCTACCTCTGGGGGTACTGATCCAAGAGTTTCCTTGTCTTCTGGATTGGTTTAAGATTACATGCTACTGAGTTGATCATTATTAGTCGTAAACCCAAAATTAGGCCGGCTGTTCAACGGCGGATATAAAAAATAAAATATTATTTGTATCTAAAATTGGCTGTTTGGCGATGGTTATAAACAAATAAAATAAAATATTATTTGTATCTGAGCCGTAGTCGCTCAGGGGATAGAGTGTTTGCCTTCCAATGAGGTGACCCGGGGTCAAGCCTAAGCGATGCCTGGTTGAAACGAATTCCGCACCAGGCGTGCATCAACCACAGTGCTGACGTAAAAATATCCTCAATGGTAAACGGGTCATGGGTTAGAGTTCCCTAGCCGTCATGCCAATCGTGGGATTTTTTTCAATGCTTTTCTCTCCCTGTAACGCAAATGCGGGTTAGTTCCATCAAGAAGTCCTGCACGAAAGTAGATTTCTCCCACTACTTGATAAAGTAGTTCCCTTTGTTTTCTGGATTGGATTCAAAATTACAAGGTTACAGAGTTGAGCATTAGTAGTCGTAAACTCTAAATCTGGTAGGCTGTTCAACGTCGGTTATTACTTGTGTCTGAAACAAATGTTTGTTGAAAAAAAAAACGCAATTAAAAAGTTTCTTTCTAATAGCATAGTAATTAAAAACGTTTAAATTTAAATTTACGCAATATAGTTTGACATTTAACTTTAAATTTTAATGTAGCAAATAAATTCTCTTAAACTAAGTGCATGCATTGTCCATGATGTAAGACTTCTTTTTGAATGAGTGGATTCAATAATTGGGTTAGTATACGTTAAAATTTACATTAGTTTACACTAGTAATTATCATCATCAATATTATTAGTTTATATCAGTAAAATATCAATAATTAGCGTCTATTACACAAATATAGGTTTCAAATATTCTGACAGTGTCTATTCGATTTGCATAAAAATTTAACAATTTCTATATCATTAATGACCTGAAAACTCAACAGCTTTCATATCAATAATCAGCTCTGTAGCGTATCAAGCTATATTAAAGAACTGTTCAGTTTTTTTTTTTTATTTTTATAAAAAACTTTTATTTACAAACAACACAAACAGTAACAAATATGAATTATCCGTAACGGGATAGTGAAAAGATCATAAAACAGCAAGAAAAACCCGTAACGGGATATAAGGAAACTCACCCGTAGCGGGATAGATAAAATATTATAAAACAACTAGATAAAGTGCCCGTAACGGGATATATGAAAACTCAAATTCCACACAAAACTAATTCTAAAAAATCAACAACTTTCTGGTGTTCTAATTTTATCGTCTGCTTTTATTATTTAAATTTATCTTTTTATGTGTTTATTTTATTTATGCTTTTGTCAGCCTGTTTTTATTATTTTTACTTTTATTCATGCTTTTGCAAACCAATTATCTTTCTTATATTTTTAGACTTTATAGCTCCGATTATATAAGAATTCGTCTCAAATATTCTGACAGTAGACCTATTATAAATAAAATTTATAACAGCCTCTGTACCATTAATGACTTGGAAGTTCAACAGCTTCGATATTAATAATCAGCTTCTATTACAGAAACTGAGGACAGTCTGTTTCGTCACTTCATTAAGCTAACTTAAGTTAATTGCCATTATCTTAATAACAGCTTAAAAGTTTAACAGTTTCTACTATATCAGCTTCTGAATCAGCTTAGATTATGTTAACTCTGGACTTCGTAGTTTCGTCAGTATTTAACATATCTACAATAAAATTTAGCTTCAATAGTATTAACTAATTTTTCGCTTTGCATAAAATTTTAAAATTTTTTCCCACAAATGGTGATAAATGGAATAAAATTCATTAAACGTCAATATCAATCATTTAAATGAATAGACAATAAATTTGAAACGAAAACTATATTGGGAAAATACACACATTTTTTTAGTTTTTTTGTGTTGGTTTTACGAAATCAAAATTTTCGAATGCATAGTACATCATTCATAGGTCAATATAGAATACACTGTATTGATAAATTTTTCAGGTTAGGTTTTATTCTTTTAAAAAATGCTATGAAATATGCATCAATGTCGAGTTAAGCATTTTCTGAAGATTTCTTAACTCATTTGGGAAACATGTGTAACCAAAACTACTGGAATATAGTAAAATTTTCCGTGTTTCCGGCTTTATGGAAACACTAAAAAGCTCGGCAATATTCACCGCCTAAATGCTTTGGTACAGAATTTAGTAAAATAATATATGTTTTATTAAATATGGTTTCATAATGTGTGATAAAATTTGGCAAATGAGGTAATATTTAGTAATTTTGTGATGCTCCAGATCATGCTATAAAAACTTTATTCTGCTAAATTTAATTTTCGCTTTTGTATTTTTTAATAAATGTGTGATAGTAAGAACCACGGTTTAGAAAATCATGATTTTAGTTCAACTGTTATCATGTGAACAGAAAAACTACCAAATGAAAGGTTTAAATACTATATATTTCGTTTTTATTAACCAGAATAACGACTTATTTTTCAAAATTGTCATTACCATACAGTAAGCTAATTTTACAAGAATTTTTTTTCTCCTTGTATGATATGTTTTAGATGGTGAAATTACAGAAGAAAATGTTGATCTACCCTTAGCTAGAACACTATTTTTATTTAAAACGGTACTTTTTTTTTCTTTAGGTAATTTAACAGCAATTTATAAATAATGACAGAATGCAGCGCATTGTTGCGCAAGCGATTGAAATAAGAATTCGTAATCTTTAAAGGGTTAACTCCCATCAGCTTTTACTTCTAAAACTGACATTCATAAAAAAATATTGAAATAAAATATCCTGTCGGGTCAGAGGATCATTGTATCTTTTTGTTTACAAAACATCATCACGCTGTCTTTGCATTCGTTTTCGGTTACATAAAAATGATGAACTTTATTAATGTCAACATTTGAAATTCTGGTTAATTCCGTAGTGTAACAATCAGATGATATATTACAGAGTGGAACAAAAATCTCTCATCAAACCTCTTGACAGTGATTCGATGATCAGTAAGAAAGTGAGATTACTGACCTCTTATGTTAGGGGAAAAAAAGATTTCCTGACTCGATAAAGAAATTCTGATAACATAAAAAAAAAACGATTAATCTTTTTCGGTTTTGTTATGACGAATATAAACGTTCCTTATTTTGATTGATTTTAAGGGATATAGTAAACAAAAAAAAATTCTGCGGCCTTTTCCAAAACTGGCTGCCAGTTTTTATCCCTTATACAAAGTACAGTGTGCAAATTAAAACAATATATCACGTTGAATAACTTTTGTTCTATTGATCGGATTTTCACGTACTAAGTGTCAATGTTAATGATTTTTGAAGGCGACTTCATGTATGCTAAATAATTAGTACGAACTATTAATTAAATTACGAAATCCGACAATAAATTGCACTTTCTCTGAATAAACATACCACCTTGATCAAAAAGTTTTTTTTTTTTTTTTTAAGTTGGTACATCTGTTGTTGATATTCCCTATAAATCTTAGCATCATAGCTTGACATTTGCAAAAGTTACTTAGCCAAGAGTACATCTATCTCTGTGTGTGTTGGCGATTTTTTACTACAATTTTAGAAATGGATTTAAATTTGCAACCACGAACTTGTATTACATTTTGTGTAAAAAACGGATTTAATGGTGCGCGAAAGTTGGAAATGTTGGAAAGTGTTTCGGCAACGATTCTCTAAAGAAAACAGTCGTTTACCAGTGTCCGGAACTGTTCAAAAGTGGTCGTGAGTCAATCGAAGACGTCATAGTAATTTCAGTAGACGTGTAAATTTGCAACAACGAACTTGTATTTCATTTTGTGTAAAAAACGGATTTAATGGTGCGCGAACGTTGGAAATGCTGGAAAAGTGTTTCGGCAACGATTCTCTAAAGAAAACAGTCGTTTACCAGTGGCCGGAACGGTTCAAAAGTGGTCGTGAGTCAATCGAAGACGTCATAGTAATTTTAGTGGACGTGCAAATTTGCAACAACGAACTTGTATTTCATTTTGTGTAAAAAACGGATTTAATGGTGCGCGAAAGTTGGAAATGTTGGAAAGTGTTTCGGAAACGATTCTCTAAAGAAAACAGTCGTTTACCAGTGTCCGGAACTGTTCAAAAGTGGTCGTGAGTCAATCGAAGACGTCATAGTAATTTCAGTAGACGTGTAAATTTGCAACAACGAACTTGTATTTCATTTTGTGTAAAAAACGGATTTAATGGTGCGCGAACGTTGGAAATGCTGGAAAAGTGTTTCGGCAACGATTCTCTAAAGAAAACAGTCGTTTACCAGTGGCCGGAACGGTTCAAAAGTGGTCGTGAGTCAATCGAAGACGTCATAGTAATTTTAGTGGACGTGCAAATTTGCAACAACGAACTTGTATTTCATTTTGTGTAAAAAACGGATTTAATGGTGCGCGAACGTTGGAAATGCTGGAAAAGTGTTTCGGCAACGATTCTCTAAAGAAAACAGTCGTTTACCAGTGGCCGGAACGGTTCAAAAGTGGTCGTGAGTCAATCGAAGTCGTCATAGTAATTTTAGTGGACGTGCAAATTTGCAACAACGAACTTGTATTGTATTTTGTGTAAAAAACGGATTTAATGGCGCGCGAACGTTGGAAATGTTGGAAAAATGTTTCGGCAACGATTCTCTAAAGAAAACGGTCGTTTACCAGTGGCCGGAACGGTTCAAAAGTGGTCGTGAGTCAATCGAAGATGATGAAAGCAGTGGCAGACCATTGACATCGAAAACCGACGAAAACATTGATAAAGTAAAAGAATTGTCGGTCACTAACTGCAAATTAACCATCAGAGAGATAGTGGAGGGCTTGAACATTGCCTATGGATCCGTCCAAGATATTTTGGTTAATGATTTGGGTTTCCGTCGTGTAGCAGCAAAGTTGGTGCCAAAAGACCTCAATTTCGTGCAAAAAAGAGTCCGTGTTGACGTCGCAAGAGACATGATTTGCGATGCTGAATCCGATCCCACATTCATCAAAAGGATCATTACTGGAGACGAGACGTGGGTTTATGAGTACGACTCACAATCCAGACATCAGGCAAGTGAATGGCATTCATCAAATGGTAATGGCGTTCATCAAATTTAAAATCGCAGGAAGCACTGACGGACATACCGAAAACCGAATATAAAAAATGTTTCGAGGATTGGATCAAGCGCTGGCATAAGTGTGTTGCAGTCGATGGGGATTACTTTGAAGGGAACAATATAGATTTAGATGAATAAACTTGTATTTTTAATTTTCTGAATAAATTCCGAGAACTTTTTGATCAAGGTGGTATTTGAATTTCTGACCCTTAAAATAGGGGGAGAGGAGCCTCAATCTGGAAATTGTGGTCCTAAAGTTTAGTCAGGAGAGCTTAAAAGTTTGGTCCCTTTAATGTTAATTTCCCTGTTTGCATTTTTGGTCATATCTTTAAAACTAATGGCACATTTTTTTGAAAAAAAAATGTTCACCCACTTATGAATCTTGTTTACCTAAAGAAAATTTAATGCAAAATATAATTTTCAATAATTATTTATAATTTGTATTACTTAATTTAATACTGGATGAAACGATTTCGAATTATGAGCAATAAAATTTTTAATAACATATTAATCTACGAGTTTTTCTATAGCGAAATCTATAATTTTAATTGTTTTTTTTTTTAAGTAAATGATGAAAAAAATTAAAATGAATAATTTTTTAAAAATTATTTTGGCGACAATGAAAAGTAAATCATATTAATGCAACTCAAAAAACCACAACTATGCTTTGTTTTTTAATTGAACAAACTCGAACCGTAATTTTATTTTGGCCTTTAAACTTACATATTACACCGTTAACTTTAAAAATATGTTGAAAAAATGTACTTTTGTTAAAAATTTTTTCCAACTTTAGCACAATTCACTAGATATTATAGTATAATTTGTTTTCAGGAAAATTCCTTATTTTGTTAAACAGCAAATACTAAAAATTGAAATATGTGAAAATATTCCAAAACCATGTTATTTTAGAATCATTATCTGATTTGAAATATTTATAAAAAATACGCAATTTTCATACGCTTTCATATTTTCATAAAAAAAAAATACGCAGCAATAGGGTTAACGTACTTTTTACAAAAACTATGAATACAAATTTTTCCTATCTTTCATCATAAGAGGATAAGAATAATATTACTTCAATGAATCTTTACACTAATTTCGTTTTTTCTGGAATTGAAATCTGTTTAAACGAAACATATTATGGCTTGAGAGATAAAACGAGAAACAATTTGACTATTATTTAAGTTTATTCCATTGATTTGTTGATAGCGGTATCAAGGATATGGATATGCGTTGGAAGCCACGTTTACCATAATACTATAAATGGATTAAATCATATAGCTTGAATAATTTATTTTAAACAAAATCTTTTAACAGTTTTAAGCAAATAAGGATTTCAAAATAAACTCTGTCGAAGCACGCCTAAGGTATGCCCTAATATATATCTCGAATAAATTTTGAAATCGATAAATTAAAAATGCATTTTCAAACAATTTCGAGTAGGACGGAAACTTTAACTTGTTTGAAATAACTGTCTCTGTAAGTATTTATCTTTGATTCCTGGTACTAGGGGGATATTCCGTTTTTTCACTCGACTTTTGAAATTTCAATTGTAAACGTAATTTTTCTTACGTCCTTAAAAAATGTTTTTAAGGCAAGCACTAAAAAAATCATGCTGCATTCATCTTTTTAGAAAGTAGTGACAAATTATTATTTTGCTTCATTCTAAGAGTCTATGCAGTTACCTTACGAAAAACTTATTTTAATATCCTGAGAAGTAATTTAATATAGTTACTAAATGAATAATCCCAAGAAACTGATGCGAAAAGATGAAAACCTCATTAATTTAAAAAAATGTAAATATGATAATAAAAGTTGACATGTTTTAAGCTTCGAAACATTAACGTCACAAGTCATTTACTCCTTGCGAGCCTTCAGAATGGGCGCCTATTTTTGAACGCTCGGAACATATCGACTTTTATTTTCATCTTCAAATTTTTTAAAGATTTATCGTCAATTAAACTGCTTCACATTTGGGTGTTGATCATTATTTTAATAAGAATTTTATGCTCGCAAAAGTAAACACCTGTATTTTAATATTTTAACAGGGTTTATGTGATACTTAAAAAACTAAGAGAATCGAAGCATTAATATTGTAACAATGAAGTTATCTTTAACTTTACAATTTTGAAGCCAGAATTTTGAATATTTGGAGTTAATGAAATTGAACACTTTATCTTTTAAATATTGTTGCAACCATTTCAGTATCTTAAGGACCTTACGAACTCTGCTTAAAAGGAGAACATCGTATCAGCTATGTATAGTCAGGGCTTAAGAGAATAGAAGGGCTGGTTCACTCCTTTGAAGTAGCTCTCGCAACGCCAATCCTCCGATTTTCTCTAGTAACGTCACTTTGGCGCAAAGCTCGCACTTTTACTTCAAGAACAGAGCGTTCGGACTCACTAGCTCTAACTAATACTGGAGCATTTCTTTTTGCGAGATATTCGAAGACATTTGTTATTTCTATAATAACTTTCCTCAGTTTTTGCAGTGAATTTACAAGAATTTAAAACTATATCGAAATGCCAGTTTATGCGATTGCAACTTGAAAAAATTTTGATAGAAAAACAAAAGGAAAAAATATAATTTTCCACGTGTTCTCTAAAGTAAATGAACAACTATGTAAAGAATGAATTCCGGAATGACACAGTTAATATAAAACAGCAATGCGTTTATTCTGTCGTTAAGAACTTTTACAAAAATCCATTATCTAGAAACCGCCTCGTTACTTCAAAAAGAAAGGCAGGTGAAAAAAATTAAAAAATGGATAAAGTCAAAGAAAATTAAAATGTAAATAAAAAGTATAAATAAAATATATAGTATATAGTTGGAATTCTCCTAATTTCATAACATATTTTTTAATGTAGTTATTCTAAATATTTATGATTTTTTTTAAAAATTATATTCTCTTAAATTTAAATATCTATAAATTATATCATTGTAAATTTAAATATCTATAAACAATTGTAAAATTTCTAATGTCATTATGAACCTAAATTATTATTTTGTTTCAGTAATTAGCGTTTAAGGTTGATGTTTCCTAATGATTAAGTATGAACAAATTGCTATTCACGGCATATTTAAAATCAGGGATTCTAAATTTAACTCAACTTATTGTTATAAAAGAATATGTAGATAAAAAAAGTGTCGATATATGCTTTCATTTTTCTTAATAATTAAAGTTAAAACTGAACTTTTTAAAATAAAGTATTTATAGTGTCATTTTTGCCAACTAGTAAAACATTTTTATAAGTTTAAAATGGTATTTTTTTTCATATAATGACCAAGAAAGTTTTTTTGAACTATGTTTATGAACGGAAATAATGTGTTGATTACGTAAAGTTTGAAAGCTAATAACCAGAAAAAGTCTAACTTATTTTTACAAAGAGAAAGATGCAAAGTTATCATAATATCTTTGCTTGCGATTTCCGAGATCTGTGGACGCAGTGACGTCATGAGGAGGGAAATCGTAGCTTCAGCTCTAAGGGCGGAATGATTTAGCCCTTCTATTCTCTTTAGTCCTGATGTATAGTAAGGTGAGAATTGTAAAATAATTTTGTAAATTAGGGGGAAAAAACAAATCATGAAAGTGATATTTGGTAATAAATGTAGCTGATCGTAATAGAAGAACATATTAAACGACATTTTATGGTGAATGTGAATTTGCGAAAATAATTATCAGAATGTATCGAAACATTAGGATGCAATTTTCCAATGATAAGAAAATCATGTAACCTAAATATTTGGCTAAGCAAAGCAATTTTTTTAAAGTATGAATCTTGCAACCGATTATTACAACATATTATTCTTAAACATTATATATTTTAATCTTAAATTCAGAAGGCAAGCTAATTTAGTGAAATATTACAATAAACTTTCCAGTTTAGACAAAGGCAATTTAACTGCTATTTACCTAAATAACTGGACTTGCAATCAAAGGCTAAAGAAAAACAGTCCTTTTAGTCATGTTAAATCACAACTGTTAATCGCTGAAAATATTGAACCTCTTTATCTTCATAGCAATCTTAGTACTTGCTTGGATCTTTCCAATGTTAGTTTCCATGAAAGCCTCCCTACTATGCTTGACAAGAAAGACTGTGTGCCTGACTTCCTCGGACAATTGTCCCTGGAAATCATCAATAAAATCCCTCCAAACGACATCAAAATATTCTCTGATGGCAGTAAAATGGATAGACAGACTGGTAGTGGGGTATTTATTGAAACACCTCGAGAGAACTACACTCTTCATCAACGAAACCTCAATTTTTGCTCCGTCTTTCGAAGCGAACTAATTGCAATCGACAGGGGACTAGAGAAAATCTTGAGTGAAGGGCACCTTGGAAATACTTGGATACTATCTGACAGCCGTAGTTCAATTCAACACCTCAAAAATTGGGCCCTCATTGGAGATAAAACCAGTTTTTCGATCTGACAAAAAGTAAAGCTCATTTCCCAACAGCATGAGGTCCACTTTCAATGGATCCCGTCCCACGTCGATATCCACGGCAACGAGTTGGCTGACACTCTTGCAAAGAAGGGACTAGACCATCCAGTCCCCTCCACCTCAGAGCTTACATACCTTGAACTTTTTGCAAGGCAAAAGGCCCAGAACAAACAAAAGTGGCTGCTTCCACCTATTCACTACTTCTATAAGGCAAAAAGACCAGGACTCTCTCTATCTCTCCCTGGTGACAGGCAAACCAACACCTGCCTATCCCGACTGGCCAGTGGACACCTGAAAAGTCTCACATTTTCTGCAAATCAAAAGATCTTTCCTCTTTGCCCTAAATGCCAACAAAACCAGGCATCACCTGAACACATCTTGATCTGTTTAGGGCTGGACTGGAACGATATTCACTCCTCTCCCATTCTGGTTTCGGATTTTCTCAATGTCAACGGATTCATTGATCTGGTCTGACCCCGTCAGGCCAGATGGGAATTAGCAACAACAACAACAACATATATTTTAATGTTTTCAAAGGAAAACTTAGCATTCACCAGTTTCTTCAGTTATAGAAAAAAAACATCGAAAATTATCTAAAAATTGTAAATGTGCATTAAAATTACAATGCCACAAAATTTTTTCTTTTTTTTCGTTTCTTTATTTATTTTATTTATTTATTATTCTTTCTTGTTTCTATATTTTCTTGCCCAGAAGATTTGATCAAAGCTGTAAAAATGATAACCTCTAAATTTCACATACATTTATAATAAGTTATGTAAATTTCATTTTAGTACGAAATTTTCGTATAAAGTAGCAACAACGTAAAATTCTCTAATAATGTGAGACTAATCAATTTTAAAAGCTTCAAAAATCAAAAATAATTTATAAATCGATTCAATTTACTTTTCAAAACAGATTAAAACGGAATTTTTTTTTTCTTTTTTTCCTTTTTTTTTTTTTGCTATTTGGTTAGAAATCAACTGAAAAAATATCTATTGCCGAAAAACTTCGAGATATTTTTTATTAACTATTAATTAATAAACCTCCCCGAGAGTTTAGAGAACAACATTTCATTTTTTTATTTTTCTGAACTTGGTTGCAACGGAGTAAAATTAGGTATTGTTTTCTTAAATTTCTCTATGGCTATTTTAAAGTACTTATTTGCAGTGGTGACTTTACTTGGCTGTTATTCGGGACTATCGCCAAATGTATATATCTTCTTTGCCCCCAATTAATGACTCAATCTTTTCGAAATTTTGACCCTTATTTTGAGGGTCAGGAATATGTAAAAGAAAATAGATGTTTAGTCAGAGTAAATAACTTTTTGTGTCTGATTTCTTAACCTAATAGTTAACATTAATTAATTAACATATTTGAAGTCCCCATCCGGGAGCCATTAAGACTGACACTTAGTATGTGAAAATCCGATCATTAGAACGAAAATTATTCAGGGTGATATCTTTTTTATTTTACGCTCTGTTAATCGAACAAAAAAACTAATAAAGTTTGATTAATCTAATAAGAAAATATTAGCTTTGATCGAATTTTGATCTTTTGATCTAATGATTTCATTTTTACCTTTCTAAGATTGTACCTTAATTGATGGGAGTACTCACGTTTTATATTAATAAGTGCTACTTTTTTATAAATTTTGAAATCCGACCCAAAAACCTTCTTCCTTTGAGTAAGCATTCCTTTTTTCTACTCTTTCAAAACATAAACACTCATAATCGGAAAAGAAACGGTAGCTATGGAATAGATTCCTAGTCAAGAAAGAAGTAGAAAATCTGATTATATTTATAATACATGGGAAAAAAATCCTGATTATGTTACCGTACAGTGCGTAATCATATTTGTGGTAAAAATTGTTAATATGGTAAAAAATTATATGATTTTGCCTGATGACAGAAATTAACACAATTTTTTTCAAAAAATTTCGATACATTTCTATAAATACCGTCAGAAATATTTTATCCAACTAAACGGGTTTAAATTTTAGACATTCATGCTGTTAACTGAGTTTTATTACTTAGTGTCTACAGAGTAAAAATTTCTGTTTTTCTTATAGACTTTCTCTGTGGAATTGACAGTTTAAGGCTGTTTTGTCGTCAAAACGGTTTTTCTCTCTCCAACTAATTCTAAACGGATTAAAATCGTTTTATTCTTTTTATTGCCAATCAGTTTTGCTCTCAGTACGAAAACACTGATCTTTATTTTCTCAAATTATTTTACAATTATTTTCCATTCTACTCTTATTTTCTTAGTTATTATTACTTTTTTTTACATCGTATAAATAAAACAGCGATTTGACTTCATTGTTAAATTGATACTCTACTTGATCATTATTTGCCTTTAGATAAAATTTTTCGGTAAGTTAAATTGCCAGATATTTTTCTAAGGACGGCTTCTGCAGCTTATAAAATTTTTGAACTTAAATATTATTTCAAAGACTAAGACTTTGAAGATTAAAACAGCTGAAGATTTTTCTTGATACAAAGATGCTAGAGCTGTGGTAGCTCATAGGAAAGAGTGCTTGCCTCCCAATGTGGTGACCCAGGTTCGAACCCCAGCGTTGACTGGCCGTTTGATTGCTGCTCTCGGTTGTCACCTACCATAAGGCTAACATATTTATTTTACAGAATTTTTTTTATTAAAATAACAGTTTGTTTGTTAAAATAACAGTATTTATCCACAAGCGTCTAGTTTTAAATAACTGTGTTTTTCTATAAAATAAAAGGTTGCTGGTACACCTGCTCACAGTTTTTTCCCCCACACTAATTTTATTGTTAACGATACTCTTGTGTTTTGAAAATCGAAGAAAAAATTTAACATGGTGTTAATTTCATTGAAGTAAAAAAGTTCATTGCAATATTTAGTGAATATAACAAATATCAATTGAATTCAAAATTAGGTGCTGCTAAAGTTATTGTTTGGTTATTGTAGTAAATATTTATTAATGGTTTTATGAAATATTTTTGTAATAAAATCTTTTTTCTTACTTGTGAAATCCTGATGATTTAAATTCAGACACAGTTAGTTTTTTCTTTCTTAAATTTATTGTTTAAGATAATCTGATGTCTTAAAATTCAATCAAAGAATTTATTATGGTGTTAATTTTATTAAAATAAAAAAGTATATTGCAATATTTAGTGAATATAACAAATATCAGTAGAATTCAAAATTAGATGCTGATAAAGTTATTGTTTCATTGTTGTAGTATTGTATTTATTAAAGGTTTTATGAAATATTTTAGTAATAAAATCCTTCTTTTTCACTTATGAAATCCTTGTTTGTTTTTTCCCATAAATTTATTGTTCAAGATAATCTGATGTCTTTAAATTCTATGAAAAATATTATTATGGTGTTAATTTCATTAAAATAAAAAATATAATGCAATAGTGCATATAATATAGTGCGTCAGTGGAATTTTTGATTATCCTCTAATAACGTCATTATTCCCATCTGGCAAAGAAGTAGCAAAATATATTTAAAAATAAAAAAGGCTTCCTTATTCTGAATGACGTAAGTACATAAACATTTCTCGAAGTTATCAATGTTACCAACAGTAACTAAGTACTTATTTAAAGAGGTATAAAATATAGAAATAATGAGGAAAAAATACCTTCATAAATTTATAGAAAATTGCTCAACTGCAAAATTATGTCAATAAATGAAATATATTGCTAAAATTGCTTGACAAGAAAATATAACACTCAATTAAAAAGTAAAATACAAAAATGGCAAAATTTTTTGCAAAGTGGTTTTCCTTATAGAATTTAATTAGTTAAGCTCCTTACAAGTTAGTTTCCTTTTAAAATTGAATTAGAAGTTTCAATGCCTTTCTTAACACTACACGGAGAAAAAAATTCAGGTAAAATTACGTTACGTTTGTGTATGAAATTTCTAGTAAAAAAACATAGAGTAACATAGCAATAACTAAAACCACAGTCAAATTGCCTTATTATTTATTCTTATATGGCAATTTAAGAGGGGTATAAATCTCCAAATATACTACTGATATCTAAACATTCTAATTGCTCTTTATAAGAGCTGGGTTTTTTTGCTTTTTTAATATTTACTTATGTATAATTATTTTATTTTTAATACCTTGCTATATTTTTTCAGATTAATAGATTAGGAAAGTTATTTAAACTCTTATAAAAGTTTTAATAATTTGAGGATTATGATATCTTTTAAAATTTTTACCGGAATTTGTAAACTTATTTGAATTTTTATATGATTTGAAATACTTTTTTACGGTGTAGGATTATTTGTTTATATTTTATAGCATTTAGAATATAAATTTGTTTAATTACATTTGAGAAATAACATTATTTTGTATATATATTTCAAGTACTTTTCTGGTGCATATATATATATTTTTTTTTTTTCTTAGTTATTTCTCAATTCTCAATGATAATCATAAAAACATTAGTAAAATTTGTACTTACATAGAAGAAACATGCTTCTCTTTATATGTATCACTAATGAAAAAAATACTAAATATTTATGCGAAAGTTTTGTTTTAATTGAGAAAAATCGTTTGCCTTAGCAAACGATTTTTCAACTACTGATACTAAAAGTGTGAAATATAATAACCACTTAGAAATCGGAAGCATCTATTCCAATTTCGCTGTCTATAAACTAGTCTATCTAACAAAAAAGAACTTTGACATCTGTTATCAGTTTTCGACCTTGTAATTTAAAGTGAAAGGATAATTTATCTAGTATCCTTCACCCAAGTAATTTTTATTAAAGATATAAAAACTTGGTAACCTTTGGTTTTGAAGGTACGCCGCGTCTGCGGTAACAACTTGGTGACACAGTCGCGACCTTCCTGTTTCTTCTAGGTGTTTCATCTGTTCTCTTTTAACTCTAGAAATAATAGTTGTTCTTGGCCTTCAGTATTCTGCAAAAGTGATATCTGTGTTCTTCTTCGCTGCCCTTGGTTCAATAAACTTTCGACATCATATGGAATATTTAGTTTTGATTTTGTAGGAAATGTTAATTCAAGCTTATGGAAAAGGAAAAAGCTGGATGCTGATTTATGCTGGAGGAGTGATAATTATTTGAACGCATTTAACAGGCAATAACGCGCGGCGTGAGGATGAATAAAATGCCCAAATTAGGCTGATAGTTTGTGTAACATCAATGCACGAATGAGTTACGTCTTTTCTTTTTGCATATTTCCTTGCAATACCATATTATGCTGCTGTAATACCATATTATGAGCATAGCTGCTAGCTGCGCTTCTTATGGAAGATTCTCATCTTGGTAGAAAAAATAATGATTTAATATTAACTTTAATTTATTTTTTTTAATATTTGTGTTCAAAGTTTGTTTTAAAATTAAACTCATCTCCATAAATAATTTAGACACAAAAGGCTTGATTAACGTGCGGAAACGTAATAAATTACTAGCATTTTTATAATTGTTTGACTCAATCCAAATTGAGCAAACGTGGGGATCTATATATAAATTCGTGGCTAGTGTTCCAAATCCGAACATTCCTGGTGTGGTAGACCTTCATTGTCATCTATGGAAAAATCCAATGTAAACTGTTAAACAAACTTAAGATAAATCAATAAGGTGCCTATTTATTTGAATTACCCAAAGTCTCTTAGGTTATATAGCCTTTGAAGGCATTTTATTACAAGCTAGCAGGATAAAAAAAAAATTTTGGGGGAATTATGGCCACAGAAAAAAATTTTCAACCAAAAAAAAAGTAAAAACTTTTTTGTAATGTCGCTTGTAAATTTTAAAAGAAAGCTCTTAATAAGTGATTATGAGCTTTCCACAGATGTCACTAGCATTATAAAGGATTACACCCTATGAAAGTATATTTTATTTCAAATGTTTTCTTTCCTTATAACATCATATTTTGTTGTATAGATGATTATTGTAAGGTATATTCATTTGTTATTAAATTTTGTTTTATGATGCAAAATGATATTCGTGGAAAATCCCATCACGATTCAGAGCTTTATTACAAAATTTGCCAAAACTTTTCAAAAAAGTGCTCGAAACTTTTTATTCTTCTGAAGATATCGGGTCGAACTTTGTTCATAAGTTACCAAACACGATTCTCAACAAAGTACTGAAAAACAACATGCGCATGCGAATGAGCAGTGTGAAAGGTTACTTTATATGTCCATATATTAAGTAATTTCTATGGATTTTTTTTTCAATTTTTAAATTAATAATTTTGTTATTAAAAATTGCTACTATTTTGTTTAATTTTCTTGAATATAACTAAAGTTGTAACAACAAAAAAATAAAACAAAAAATTATTTTTGTATAAAAATGTCCATATTTTCAAAAATATTTGAACTAGGATTACGAAATATTTCTTGCAATTACATAATAGCAAAAGTAATCAATTTGAGTTGAAAACTTATTATGCTTTATTTTCTAGTATAGGGTGTCCAAAAACACTCTTTCTTTCATCGTAATTTATTGCTGGCCCCTCAAACGGCTTATTAAAAGTTTTAAACTTTATTGAAAAATATAAGGTATTACATGAACTAAACAACCCTAAAATTACAAATTAATCGTCTGATTATAATCGATATGATATGATCATATGATAAGAAATCGTCTGCATATTTGATTCACGCAGCATTTTTTAAAGTTTTTTTTATTTTTAACGACACAAGTTTTATCTCCTTTTTTAAAAAAAAAAAAGAATCATTACGAGCAAAAGTTGTCAAAATATCTTTCGTTATCTTCTATGCAAAAAAACTGTCCTTCTTCTTTGTAACATATTTAATTAAAATTGAATGCAAATCATCTACTACGATGCCACTAAATACAATACAAACAATTATATTTCACAGTATATTTTACTTAAGAAATAGTCTTACACTTCAACTAATAGTTTTTTAAAAAAAACATTCAGTTATAAATGTTAAAATAAATTAAAAATAAGATTATAAAATAAAAATAAAAACTGATTCTAACACGAATCCTTTATAAAATAGTTCTTTTTTATGAAATCAAAAGTTTGGAAACATACGTTTTTAGACTTAAAACTTACAGTGTCGATATTTTGGGCAACACCATTTTACTGCATTTCAACATTCAAATTTCCTTCAGCATTAGAGTTCGCTTGGAAACATTTATTTCAGCATAAGAAAAAAATATCTACTGTAACATTGAAAGTTAAAAAAAATAAATATATGTAAAAAATTGATTAAAAAATTTAAAACTGCAAATATTAATTATGTATTACGACTTTTAAGTTAAAACAATTCTTTTTTAAAAATTATATTATAAACAAACACATACTTTCAAATTAGTAGATAAATATACTCATACACTTACTAGATAAAAACAAATTTCAGTCTCGTTCTTCACTTTTATAGAAAACAATTAACCAGGAATGGATTGCTCATAAATCATTTTACTCTTAAAATTTCTTTTAATTTTTTTTTTACTTTAGTAGATTCCATTAATTCTTTTTGTACTCTCCGTTTAATTTTTTCTTAAATTTTTTTTCAAAATTTCTAACAAGCACCACTATGATTAAGGAAAATTTTATTTATGAAATTAGACAGTGTAATATAACAAAAAGTCTTAGTTATTTCACTATCAAATTGGAGTTAATTTTCTAAAGATTAGGTTTGGAATGTTGCAATGGAAATATTTTTCCAAATAAAAATACCCGGTAGTAAACTAGGTGGGATTTTTATTTTAGTATAGAGGAAACAGGCTAAAATTAAGTATTAAGTGGAACTAATTCCCTTAAGTAGTAGTAGTAGTAGTAATAGTTCATTTACGTCACACTAGGGCTGCACAACACTGGGCAATTTTATTTAGTAATCGGCGTTAAACTGCAGATCCAATTCTAAGTTTATGACTATTAATATTCAAATCCATGTCTTTGTAGTTTTCAGAACAACGCAGAAGACTAGAGAACTCCTGAATCAATCATTTGGACAAACTATTTTCGTATTGGACTTTTTGATGTAACTAACCTACATTTGCATTACATGGAGAGAAAAACCTCGAAAACCTCCCATGGTTAACCTGGTTTCAAGGATATTCTTACTCATGATCTATCACGCACTGATGATATTTCCCGTAAGCACTGTTGTGAATGCGATCCAGGAGCAGAATTCGTCTCAACCAGCCACCACTGGGGTTCGAACCTGGGTAACCACATTGGGAGGTGGACGGTCTTGGAAATACCCTGAAGATGATCCAAAGGAATGCCACCTAAATTTTTATCGTCTGCTGAGGGTTCCTCCTCCTCAGTAGCTCAACGACCACTGAGCGAAGTCGAATTTTTTACAGTATATCAGTTAAATGAGGACCTATTCAGGTTCTGGTTCAAAGTTGTCACCTACTTCGGTGTTCTCCTGGGAACGGTGCCCACTGCTGGACCTAATTCCCTCAAAGACGAAACTGAACTTCTTTTATCGTTGTAAATTGCTTTTTCACATACTAAAAGTCATACAACGCAAGAAATTACAATAAAAGTTTGACAGACTGAAAAAAATCTGGCAATGCAAAATGCATTTTTTTTCTGGGGCGTCGTCTTGAAAAATTGTAAATAATCGTGCGTTGAATTGAATTACAAGGTATTTCCCAATAGAGAAAATTTAATATTTGTTTTTAATTGAAAAAATTTTACATAGATAAAGTAGGTGGTAGTTTGTTGTTCTGCTAGAAAAATGTGAAAGTTGCTCAGCTTGGGTTTCTTAAAAATGAAGCAAAAATGTGTATGATATCATATTGTATTTTATTTTACGCTGCTGAGTTGAAAAATAATGTAATAATGGCTTTTTTGAAGTAAAATATTTACTTCGGGAAATAAGCATTAAATTTGACACATTTGAAAATTGAGTGAGCAAAGCGCGTTTTTTCTCTGCGTTCACAATTACTAAATCCCAGGTAGTTAAAGTAAGAGAAACGTTAAAATTAAATTTTGGGTTTGATAAATTGTTCCAAATAATTTGTTCCAATATTCCAAATAATTTTGCACGCAATAATAAATATAACGTACCAAAATATTTTTTTTTTATTTATATCACAGTAATGATTGAAAATTTTAAATTTTAATGTTTTATATTTTCTTAGAAATCTCTGCACATTAATTGCGATTAGCAACAGGAAATTCAAACAGAAAATGAGGAGAAAAAAACACTGGAAAAGAAATTCTGCAAAATCACCAAGAAAAGAAAAGGTTGCTTTTGAAATCATTATGTAAAAGTGAGCCCAAATTGTATATAGATGAATGGCAATTAATTATATACTTTAAAAAATAATTACTATACAATAATTAAATTAACGTTTAGAGAAATAAAACTTTAATGTTTCAATCTTGTCCGAAAATAAAACGTTTACATTCGAATCAACTAACTATCCGAAATTGATCAAATTAATAATGTCTGAAATAGTAAAATAATAACTTACGATTGAGAGAATACTGAGTTTTGTTAATTTGTTTATCACTCTAACTGCTATATTAACTCTGATATTTTTCTTATAATCATGAATATTATAGTTTATCCTAAATGTTATCTCCTTGACTCATATTAATTTGGACCAATCATTGTAGTCTTATATAGAAAGAAAAAAACACTTAATATATTTTTTTCTAGTGTCATAAACTATGAGAAAAGGGTTACTCAATAATTCCACTTTATGTTCCAAACGAATGCTTTTTTATTATTTATTTTGTCCTTGTAGTTTCCTTCAACATTCAGTTGAATAAACTCTCAGCCGACACGTGTTTTGCTTCTTCCTTTTTTCAGAATTATAATAGAATTATCAATTCTTGCAAACAATTCTTCAACTTAACAAAAGATTAGATAAAATGAATGATTTGGATTTAAATTGGTATTTTAAAAGAGTTGTGTGCTGTATTTGTAAAGATAAAATTATAGACTGGAATTAATTTGTATTTGATTTTGAGTAGATTTTAAAATAATTTTAAAAAAAATTAATATTACTTTTGAAAATGTTTCTCAAAAACAATTTAACTTTACAAAAGATTAGATGAAATGAATGATTAGGATTTAAATTGTATTTTAAAAGAAATATGTGCGGTAGTTGTTAAGATAAAATTATAGATTGGAATTAATTTGTATTTGATTTTGAATATATTTTGAAATAGTTAAAGGAAATTAATATTACTTTTGAAAATGTTTCGCAAAATTAATTTTCCAACTTAACAAAAGATTAGATGAAACTGAATGATTAGGATTTAAACTGTATTTTAAAAGAATTATGCGTGGTATTTTTTAAGATAAAAATTATAGACTGGAATTAATTTGTATTTGATTTTAAGTAGATTTTAAAGGAATTAAGATTAATTTTGAAAATGTTTTTCAAAATAATTTAACTTAACAAAAGATAGGATGAAATGAATGATTAGTTTTTAAATTGTATTTTAAAAGAATGATGTACGATATTTGTTAAGAGAAAATTGTAGACTGGAATTGATTTGTACTGTATTTTGAGTAGATTTTAAAATAGTTAAAAAAATTAATATTACTATTAAAAATGTTTCGCGAAATCAATTTTCCAACTTAACAAGAGATTAGACGATATGAATTATTATTTTTTAAATTGTATTTTACAAGAATGATGTGCGATATTTGTTAAGATGAAAATATAGGCTGGAATTAATTTGTACTTGATTTTGAGTTGATTTTAAAATAGATAAAAAAATTAAGATAACTTTTGAAAATATTGCATTTAAGTAGATTTGATTTTGAAATAGTTGAAAAAGTTAAGTTACTTTTGAAGAACAGGCATACTTAAGTAAATAAATGAAAACTGACAATACATTAAATTAAGGATTTTCTTTTCTCGCATAAATTTTAAACGAAATTGTATTCGAAACACTCATGCATAAACTCAATTTTAATATATAATTTATAATAGTGAATAAATGCATTATGGAGTTATTTACGAAATTATTTTTTATGCTTCGCGTGGAAATATAAGCTCTTTTTATCAGACTAAATCTTGGTATTTAATATAAACTGTTTTCTTTTTTATTGCTTTTATAGAATTAAGTATTAATTAGTTATGCAAAGTAAGTCAAAAATTAAAAAAAAATCAGTGAATGAATTCGTTTTTATTGCACAGTCAAATTAAGAGGAGAGTAATTGTTATTGTCTTTAATTTTTTTATTATTTATTCACGGAAATAATAATGTATTTTTTATTTAATTATCTATGTATTATTCATTATTTTAAAATGTTTTCCTTTTTATTGTTTTACTAAAATTACACCTTAATTAATTATGGAAAGTCAGTTAAAAATTACAAAAATCTTTGCATGACTTTATTTTTTCGTGCGCGTTGTCAAACTGAGATACGAATAATTGTTATTGTGATTTATTTTTTTCGTATTTGTAGATTATATTAATAAAGTAATTTTTTTTTAAAATACCTGTGTATTATAATTTAAACATGCTTTCCTTCGTATTATTTTACTAGAATTATGGAAAGTCAGTCAAAAATTTGTGCATGACAAAAATCAGCGCAAGACTTTATTTTTAGTGCCTAGTCTAATTTACGATGAAAATAATTGTTAACGTTTTTTTTTCTGATTTCTAGAAGGAATTAATCGGATGATTTTTATTTAAATGCGTATTATATGTTATTTCAAAATAGCTTAAGCGTAGACTATTTACTCAGCATATTTATGTTTTTTGATGTAATTTTCAGTTCGATATAAAAATACATCTTTATACTCCACGGATAAGGGCGAATAAGATTTTAAATAAATAAGTTTTTGATCAATTTTCTCGAGAGAGCCGCATAAAATAACCTATGTATCGATAATTGTAGTTACTGTTAAAATTATAAAGGTGGTCTATGACACATTTCGTTTTTTGAAGTTTATGCAATTTTTAAAACTTTTAATTCTGTTGTACCATTAATGAATATACAAAAATTGTTCAGAAACCTGCAATTAAACATTTAAAAATATTTAAAATTCTAAAAAAAACACAAGTTTTTAATTATATATTTATAACGGAAATCAGTCTGCCTTTTTAATATCTACAAATTATATTTCAATTATACTTAAATTATTCAAAAATTCAATTTGTTGTCACCATTTTTTGCTATTATCATTTAAACTTCGAATTTTAAAATTGAATATTTTTTCTTCTTACTGTTTTTAAGAAATTTATTTGAAAATTAAATATAAAAGTTAAGATGAATTGATGATGGATTTAAAGCACCTGCAAGAAAATTAAAGCAAAATGCATTTTAAATTTAAGAGAATATTCGGCTTCAATTTTTGAGTTATATTGTTTAAGAGTGGAAGAAATATAACGAAATTAGCATTGAAGAAAATAACAGTTTCAGCATCACTGGAACATTGTAAGAAATTCCGAATCAAATTACTGTATAAAATATCAAAACTTTGGTTGCATCAACCATAAAATCCATGTACCGTAAAATATTATACCGTAAATTTTACAATAATATTTATTTAATTTTAATCTGATTCAGTAATTTTTACTGTCAAAATTTTGTAAATCAGATTTTATATGTAAATCAGATAATATGTTACAGTAAGAGTTTATCTTACGGTAAAAAGTACCGGCACGCTGGGTGAAGTACTTTACATCGTAATTGGATTCGTAATTTACGATACTTTTTATCGCGATTTCATTTTTTACTCTGAAATTCAAAAAGAAGAAAAAAAAACGATAGTTAGCCTTATATCACTTCCTAGCTTGGACACAATATTTTCCCCCGCTTTAAAGAGAGATATTAAATTTCTTTTTACCAATAAGGAATCAAATCCCTACATTTACAAAAACATTTTTTCAGACCCCTTAAAATAAAACGCAATCATACATGAATGAAACACACAATCGAAGATCAAAATGAAAACTAAGTACTTACTAATTATACGATACCAACGCAAACAAATGTCTAAAGGAACATTCCGTGCTGAAGTCTTACAACTTCATCACTCATAAACCTTATTTAAAGTAAAATTTGCCAGACAAAACTATTATCTGTGGAGCCCCTAGTATCACATTCATCATTCAAAAGAAAATTGGAATTCTCATCAAGATGAACTCCGTGTAAACCGGATAGTAGCGGGAAGTTAGACTGGCTTACCCCCTCGATTGGGGAAAAATGTGCCCGTCCCCTTACTCGCATTACTGATAAGTTTAAGAAACTAACGGCATATCACCCTGTTGCTCACCAGTGGACGTGCAAAGGAGCTCGTTTTTGGATTCTGAAGGGGACATACTGAAGGACAGAGCTGTTGTTGACTAAAATAATAGACGAGATTATTTATCTTTCATTTATTTTGTGCTTGGTATCTCTACTGAAATTATAACAATTATTATTGTTGTTGTCTTAAAGAGATTTTTTACTTTTTATAGATTAAAATGAAATGTGTGATTAGAAATTGAGGTAAGATGTTTAAAAAATAGCACTTAATTCATAGTGAGTGTACTGTAAAAAAATCCCGGATCAAATTACGATATGAAGTTGTGAAACTTTGAGTACATGACTTGTAAAATCCATTTTTACCATAACATATTAGACCTTAGTTTTTACTGTAAAATTTATTTAGTTAGAGTGATTCGGTGATTATCTGTGAATTATCAGAATTCTTATCGTTATGTGAATTATCTGTTCTCATGTGAATTATCTACTTATGTGATGAATCAGATTTTCTTTGTGATTTTTTTAAAGCAAATATATTTTTAGTGAGGCTCCAAGATAATAAATTTAAAATTATTTTTATTGTAATTATTTTAGTTTAAATACACGATTCAATCAATTCGAATTTATTTCTATCTATGCTTAATTTTATACTTTCATAAAGACAAAGTCAGAAGACAAGAACTGAAAAGAATTTTTTTTTTTTATTAAATATAATTCAGTTGAAGTGCCGATTTTTCAAATTTATATTTATTTATCACAAAACATGAAATTATCTTGAAAGCAAGGTTTTCCTAGAGGAGCTTTTAAAGTTCATAAGTTACTAGAAATATTTTGCACTTTGAATTAGCTTTTTAAATAATGATTATAACATTGTTCTATTTTTTACATTATTTATTTTAAAGACTCAGGGATTCATCCTCGGTTCGAATCCCAGGGGAGACTGTTTGATACGAATTCTGCTCGAGTGCTGATGCTTAATATCCTCAGTAGTAGATAAATCATGTCTTAGCCTTCAACCTTTTTTTTGTGACTGCACACTTTTAACGATTTCGAAATTTGACGGCACTCAATGAAAAAAATTAGTTTAGAAGTTGCTTACTTACCTATAATACTCCGTGTTAAATAGTTTGTGATAATAATTTTGAATCTGAAATAAAATAATATGCACTACAAAAGAAGTTTATTATGAGAATAATTATTTTTTTCGACTAATTTTTATTAGTTGGTGACAGTTATTTTTTTTTTGCTAGCTATTAATTGTTAGCTTGTTCTCTACAGTTATTAACTGTTAGTTTTTTTACATTGTTATTTTTTGTGATTTCTTGTTAACTAGTTTTTTTGCTAATTATTAATTGTTAGCTATCTTTTTGTTAGTTATCCTTTGTTAATTTGCTTTTATAACTATTAATTGTCTAGCTTACTTTAATGATTAGCTTTTTTATTTCCGTTTGAAAGTTAATATTTAGCTTTCCTTCTTTTGTTAATTAATAATTTTAATAGTCGTTAAATTTTCTACTTATTTCAACATTTTCTAAAATTGCCAGAGACCATTTAAACGCTTCAAACACTATATATATATATATATATATATATATATATATATATATATATATATATATATATATATATATATATGTAATAACAGGGCTCCAACCCTGTTATCAGTGTTGTATTTAGCTTGAAATAATTGCAGTCATAAGCCATCATACGTTCTAAACAGGTTTATTAAATGTAGGCTGGTATTGCTAACAGTTGACGTCCACGCTCCCTACGGGAGGGGGAGTGGACAAGACTCCGGACAATTCCGGCACAGCTTATTTGGATCACATCATGATGAAAAGGACACGCAAAACTATGCGTTCTTACGTTTTATAGCAACATAGATTTGAAGTAAAAAGGCACATTCGTACATTCCTTGTATCCTTACGCATTAAGGAAAATCATTTCTGCTTCCTTATATGGAATTGAAAAAGGGAACGATTCTAAAAATAACTCTTCCCTTGAAATATAAATCTATTTATATTTCAATGGTATGTTTTCAGCCTTGAATTCCCAAAATAGAATCTCTCTACGCTTATTCTTTAACAAAGACATTTTATGAAAACGAAAGAGATTTAATTCTTTTATTAATACAAAAGTATTTACTTTTTGTATTACATCCCCCCCAAAAAAAATTTTTGGTGAGCCAAAATAAAAAATTTAGAATACTTTAAATTTAAAATGAGAGATTCTATTTTGGGAATTCAAGGCTGAAAACATACCATTGAAATATAAATGGATTTATATTTCAAGGGAAAAGTTATTTTTAGAATCGTTCCCTTTTTCAATTCCATATAAGGAAGCAGAAATGATTTTCCTTAATGCGTAAGGATACAAGGAATGTACGAATGTGCCTTTTTACTTCAAATCTATGTTGCTATAAAACGTAAGAACGCATAGTTTTGCGTGTCCTTTTCATCATGATGTGATCCAAATAAGCTGTGCCGGAATTGTCCGGAGTCTTGTCCACTCCAACTCCCGTAGGGAGCGTGGACGTCAACTGTTAGCAATACCAGCCTACATTTAATAAACCTGTTTAGAACGTATGATGGCTTATGACTGCAATTATTTCAAGCTAAATACAACACTGATAACAGGGTTGAAGCCCTGTTATTACATATATATATATATATATATATATATATATATATATATATATATATATATATATATATATATATATATATATATATATATATATATATATATATATATATATATATATATATATATATATTGTAATTTTTATTGTATCATTTCTAATATTTGGTGGCACACAAAAGTGCCGCGGCACAGTGGTTGAGAATCACTGTCTTGGACTTTCTTTGCCGTCTAGCTAACCATGAGTAGCCTTCCTCTTCATGTAGCACAAATGCGGGTTAGTTTCATCATAAGGTCCACCAGGAAGGTTTGTTTGTCCAAATGTTTCATCCAGAAATTCCCTTGCCTTCTAGGTTGGGTTCAAAATTACAAGGCTACGGAGTTTATTATTGATAGCTGTAAACTCCGAATTAGATAGGCTGTTCAAAGTCGGTTATAAAATAAAATAAAATGCTACTATTTATTTTTATAATGTTCAATAATTTTCTATGCAGAAGCGTTGCACAATTCGTTCGTAACCACTATAAATTTAGGATTTAATCGAAAGTTACATTCAAGATTTCTGAAATCATCACTTAAAATGTTTATTCATACCTAAGACTCAATAAAAATTATTTTAGAAAATTCATTTCTAACTCAAAATATGTAAAATAAAAATGAAAAAAAAAATTTCTCAAATTGTAAAGGAAGAAAAAATATTTTTGAAAATAAATCATTTTATAAATGTCTTAATTTTGTTAATTTCGATACCTCAGCTTATTTTTTTTTACTTGAAAAAGGAATGCAATCTTCAACCACAAGATATTGTTATAAAGAAATACATCATTAATAAATAATGACTATAACTTGCTGCAAAGGGTGAAAATGCGTGGAACCCTGCTCTCTAAATTCATTTTAATTTATTTTTCACTATTTTTTTCCCTCAGACATTTTTTTACAATTTCGTGTGGAATATAATGAATTCCAACTTTTATTTTATAATTTGTAAAGTCGAATAATAATAATAATAATAATAATAAGTCGTAAATAACTATTCAAATCCAAAAAAGAGAACTGCTTAAACTAGAATCTGACCATTGAATTCAGATGTTTTTTCTGGGTCTCATGTTTCTTATCTGTCACGGATAAACCTTTTTTGAATGTTGAATGTTGTAAGTTAACCTTCATCTGCCTCTTATAATTCATCTACCTCTGTATTAAAATTCTCGAAAATTCTTTCAGGTTAATCATGTTTAAGCCATCAAATTTTTTTTTTTTTCAAAATAAATTTGAAAAAGTTATTTTTCCCCCAGAATTATTTTGAATTTTGTTTTTAACTCAATTAAATTCGAAGTTACGATATCTTGAAATAGCAAGGTCTGTCTGCTTTGCCGTACATCTCAAAACGTGTTCGCTCTCAAATTCCTCTAATTTTAACTGCGATACCTTAAAACATTTTAATCTTATTTTTCCTTAAAATTCTGCGTATTTTTTTCTTTCCCCCTCTCTGATCAAACTAATATTTTATATTTTGCAGTCAAATTAAAATAAAAATGATTAATTAGAAACTAATGCATACTCTATTCCCAAAGTTGATTATTTTTAAATGCTATAAAGCAATTCATAATTAAACAATTATAATTTGCGGCAACCTTACGCGTTTTTTTAAATAGCTATTTTTATCCATTTAACACCCTTTCAAAAACTGAAATTTTTTTTTCTCCAGGTTTTATTGTATTTAGATCTTGTTTAGTAGGGGAGAGTGGGGTCAATTGCAACAGGGTACGATTGTAACAGAGCAAAAATTTCGAGTGTCGGGTTCAAGATTTGGTTCCTAGGTGGAGCACAAGGTGTCTTTAATAAATCTACATGTACACCCCTGCTGTCAACCATTTTTTTTGCACTTTTGAAAGAGTTACATCCCAAAAGATATTTTCACGCTACGTAAGTACTTTTTTTGGTATTAGAATATTATATTGTGAGAAAGTAATTTTGTTTAAACAAATAAAAATTATTAACCGAATATGTAAGTGGACACCTTAATTAGCATTTCAATTAAAAAAAATTAGTTTTGTTAACTAACTAGCATTATTTTTAACAAATGAAGCTGAAATGGCGTCTTGGAACGATTGTAACAATAAGTAACGGGACAATTGTAACAGCTGAAAATAAGTAATCTTATGTTTACAAACCATTACTTAACTTTTTAAGAACCACCAATAGTTTTCTATATGATTTATATTATATTGCTTGTGCATTATTTTATTTGTCACCTTTCACAGCATAAATTAAATTTTTTAACCCCTTAAAGTTAAAAGTTTAACCTTTTAGGCTTCTGCTCATTATTATTTTTACTCCTAAAATATCACTGCTATTTTGATCAATAAAAATATATATCACAACTATGATAATATGTATAATTAACTATGTTTTTTTAAAATTTAAGAACTATTACAATTGACCCCGTAAGTGGGGACAATTGTAACAAGTGCATGACTTTTATAAATTGTTAATAACTAATATAATAACATTTAAAATAAGGTATTTGTTTTTTTTCTAGTAGAGGACAGTCTACCTTACTCGTCTGTCAATTAATACTAATAATATGTTAGATTTTTTGTTAGTTAAAAATAGTTAAGTAAAAAATGTTACAATTGACCCCACTCTCCCCTACATTTATCAAAATAAAACAAAAGTCTAAACTAAACACATGATCTTCGATGGCTTGGCGCACTAAATATTTCCATCAGTATATCCATCTCTATTAGTACAACCAACTCCAACCGCATATGCAAGTATGCCCATTTTCCTGTGATCCAAATCCTATTTCAGCAACAAACTCAATGAATTCACATCCTCGAAGTTTAATTAGTAACGCCTGATCAATTGCACGCTCTAACAAAGGAAGAACCTATATAACAGATAAAGGTGGTTAAACATCGTACAAAATCAAGGATTTTAACACGTTGAATGCCTTGGGGGTCACCGGTGACCGGCGAAGCCAAGATTTTATTTTATTTTATAACCGTCGTTGAACAGCCGACCCAAGTTTATGGGTTTACGACTACTAACGTTAATCTCCGTAGCCTTGTAATTTTGAACTAATCCAGAAGACAAGGAAACTCCTGGATCAGTACCCCCAGAGGTATTGATTTGTTGTGGGAACATGGAGGACTTTGAGACTCGACAGATTTAACATCAGTCACCATTTACTACACGGGGAGTCTTCGGCCGGCGAGGATCGAACCCACGACCTCTTGGATATGGGCCCAGCGCCCTACCGACCAGGCTATCCCGGCCCGCGAAGCCAAGATTATTAGAAACACATAATTTGACTAAATTTTTAATTTTTTTTAATATTATTTTTGTTTACTAAAATGGTTTGAGGAAATTATAGAACGCACAAAAATGTATTTTTAGTTACATACACAGAGATGCCAACTTGCTCCGGACAGCGAATAAATATTTTCAAGTGGTAGTTTATTAATTGTGAATCTTGGTTTAATAAATTCAATTTAGTAGATTTTTATCCACCATTATTTCTAAACAATTCGTAGGCTTATATAATTCCCCACTTTTTTCGGATATGTGATGCTAAACCTTTTCAGAAACTAGCAAAATCTGTCTAATATTTACAAATTTAGTTTGTTGTTATTTACCGTCGTGGTCAGACGGGCAAGCCATGTAGAATCAACGTGGCATTCAACGTGTTAACAGATATCTTTGTCAATCAGAAAATGACACCGCGAATTTTCCTCAGATAGTTCGGTTTATTGATCAAATTAAATTTATTTTAAATATCCAATGTAGATTTGTCATTTTTCATCAGTAAACAAATATTTCATATTTATTCAGAGCATAATTATTGATAGCGAAATTCTCTTTAAATTCTCGCATTTAAATAGTGTGTAAGATCGCTTTTGATTCCCGTAGGTCAAACCTCCCTTATAGTGGATAAAAGTACAGCCTGTACAGTTTGATACAGTTTGTATACTCTTAAAAAATCCCTCTATATTAAACATAAAGGCCAGCGATGCTGCTGTTTAGACTGTTCACCTTAAAGTTGCATTTAGTTTAATTGCACGAAAACTATACAGAAATTTAAGATTACTAAAGTGTGTAGAAAAATGTATATGGATAAAGATGGAATAAAAAAAAATACAATCTGATTATTAGTTAAGAAATTCCTATTTGCTCAAAAATTATTTCAACTTTAAGTCCATTTTTAAGACTTTTTTCTCTCTTGTTTTCGCTTAACATTACATTTTTTTTTACTGCGCAACTGTAAATTTACTATAAGAATTGGAAAGTTTATTACGTCGGTGAATAGAATAAAAAAAAATATATACGATTCAATTATTAGTTTGAGAACTATTTACTGTCAAACTCGTAGTAAAAACACCATATTGGGTGATCGACTATCGATTGAAATGCAACTGCAGGTTGAAATTCGTGCTATCAGCTGGTGAAATCAGGTGATTAGCTAAATTTCATTGATTTCATCGGGCTTTCAGGACCATTTTGAATTATGAATTTAACTAGAAACTTTTTTCGAAATTTCCTATCTGTTCATAAGTTATTGTAGTTCTAAATGTTCTTTCGCAATTTCTTTTTCCTTAAATAATAATTATTCATCCATTGTTATACAAAAAATTTTCCCACTCGCAATTTGCATTTTATAAGCTCGGTCTTTACTAGATGTCAAAAATAGCAGCGAGGAAACATGAAAAAACAACAAATAAAAGAGATGTAGGTCAGATGTTTCCATATATACATCTTAACATTTATATCGAAATTTTAAAAACATGAAAACTGGTTAAGAATGATATGTTTCCAATACAAAATGCTATGTAATATAAGGTGTCTGTTATACGTTGCTAACAAGTAAAATTACTTCTGACTTATTTACTACTTATTGTATCGCATATTCCGTACTAAGTTTAATTTTTTTCAAGTACATTTGATAATTTTCCAAATCCAGCTATCCTTTTATTTCATTATGATTAACATATTGATCAAATACGCTTGCATAAAATCCTAATAATTTTTTACTTTGTAAGCAAAATAATCTTTTTTATCCACTTCTAAAAATACATTCGAGAAGATAAAGGGGAAGATAAAAAAAAAGAATTTCGCACTAACAGGAACTGTATTTCACTGCTCGATCCATCTTCACCGAGTAATAACTAATAATTCAGTACTGGGGGGTAACAACTTTCCATCTTATTGATTTGATAAAACTTAGTAATTTTCAAAATTGCTACAGATAATAGTCAAATCATAATAGTTATAAAAAATGGACTGAAACTGATTTTACCTCTTGATCTTCAATGATTTGAGAGAAGCTATCACGGGGATAGGTGAGCGAAGCGAACAAGGTGCAGAGCTTCCATCATGTCATTTAAAAAAGGAATGCAAAAGGGGGGGGGGATAATAATGAAAAAAGAAACCAAACAACTTTTTGCGGATATAATCATGTGGGCTGATGAAAAGATTATATCTTTTATTTTCCGGATTTTTAAAAACAATTTCATCTTTTTTTTCTTCTTTTTAATCAGTTGTTTGTTTGTTATTTTCTTCATTATTATTCCCCCCCCCTTTTGCATATGTCTATAATTTTCTTTTGTTTTATCTTCATTTAGAACTTATCTAATGAGTTTTGTTTACTTGCAGCTTATGCGCAATAAATGAAACTCATTATTTTTCTTAACTTTCTTCGTGTTTCCTTGTATTTATTTATTTTGTTGTGTATATATATATATATATATATATATATATATATATATATATATATATATATATATATATATATATATATATATATATATATATATATATATATATATATATATATATATATATATATATATATATATATATATATATA
The DNA here is from genome assembly GCF_982258835.1 of Parasteatoda tepidariorum. Classification (NCBI taxonomy): domain Eukaryota; kingdom Metazoa; phylum Arthropoda; class Arachnida; order Araneae; family Theridiidae; genus Parasteatoda; species Parasteatoda tepidariorum. The sequence goes on from NC_141761.1 coordinate 86,117,604, forward strand.
TAGTTAAATAATATTTTTTACAAGTTTCGATTTGGTTTGACTTTGTGCCTTTCTAATAAAATTCTTGTTTCAAGACAATTATTTTTAACTTAATTCTTGAAATGCTGAAGCTGTAAAATATTGAACAGTGGTCAAATTCGAGGTCAAAAAGAAGTTAAAATTACTGTGTAAAAATGCGTATCGAAGTATTATAACGAAATTGTAAATGTAATTATTGCACGTTGTGTATGTAATGTTCTTATTTCTTACATAACAACATAAATATTAATAATTTCTTCATAAAGAGATGATATCTTTTCATTTTCCCTAATCTTATCTACAACATAGTTCTTTCCTTGATATAATTATTTCGAAAAATCTAGAAAATTTCGATTTGGTGTTACAAATTGGTCAGATGTTCTCTGATGTTTATCTCTTCTTTTTGTCGAAGATTTTTATCTTTCCTACCAGTATTCATAATTACTTATTTAAATAACTACATTTTTTAAGCGAGATATATAATGGAAGAGTAAATTATATTAATCAATTCTTCAACAATTGCGAAAAATGTATATAATCAAAGTTTCAGAATCAGAAATTACGTCTTATATAAAGCATTTTCCAAATGCAGAGTTACGTAACTGAAAAAACAGTTATATATATATATATATATATATTTTTCGTTTGTTGCCAGATGCCAGATATTTCGCATAAGAACGCATACCATCGCTAAGCTTTTCCCGTTCCCCTAGGGGTACATGCGCCACACTTTGGGAAACACTTACTTAGAGCACCTAGCAAAAAATTTCAAAATCTAATTAAAAAATTGCTCGAAAATTCTAACATTTTTAAGATATTTAAATCGGACTTTTTTCTCCAGTTACCAAACAAGACCCTAAACAAAATTATGAAAAAAAATTTGTAAATTTTTACCATGCAACCGCAGTATGAAAGGGTTACTTTAAATAGTCATATCTTCCCCATTTTTTAACGATTTTCTTTTTCAAAATTTGAAAGGATATTTTTATTATTAACAAAAAGTTCCTCTAATTTTTTTGAAACCTTTATTGAACATTTCTGCAGTTGTAGTAAGGAAACAAAAGTTAAAAAAAAAATGTTTTTTTTTTCTTTATATTAATATCCGTACTTCCCTGAATATTTTAGCTAGGTTAACCAAATTTTGCGCATTTATTACATAAGATAATCAATGTGATGGACACGTGTTACAAACTTATCGCTGTATTTTTTGGCAAAGGGTATTCTTTTATTCTTCCCGAAAATATAGCTCTTTATTTAATAATTATAAAATAGCCAGACATTTTTTCGTTCAGTTTTGTTTTGTTGCTAATTGTTGTTTTATTTTTTAGTATTATCCATTGGCAAATTGGGTGTCGTATTGAGTTTTTACCCATTGGCAAAATGGGTGTTGTTTCGGATTTGACGGCGTGCGCACCCTATTTGGACGTCATCACACTTTTCAACTGTGTTCATGAGCATATATGGCAGTACTTTTACTTTCGTTACTTGTACCGCCGGTACAAGTAAAAAGTACGTACTTTTACTTGTACTTCGTTACTTTTTAAATTTAGTACTTTTACTTGTACTTTCGTTACTTTTTTAGGGAAAAAGTACAAGTATTTGTAACGGAAATGTCGAATGAAATCGTTACTTTTTTCTAAAACTCGGTAAGCTTTCTAAAAAAAGAAGATATTAAAAAAAGAAAAAAAAATGCTTATGTTTTTTAATTTATAAAAATAAATATGACATATATATGCATACTTTTGAAGAAGAGCTTCATAGTAACATTATTAAAACAACAGTTTGTAAACCTTAAACAAAGCTCTTTTAGATGGCGTGCGCGAAAGGTTTCGCGATGTGAAATCGCAGGAAGATTTATTATATGCTGCAGGTCTGGTACCTTGAATCAAATTTAACTGGTTGGAAGAAAAAGCTAGGGAGGAGGCTACAAAAAACCTGGAAAGAATTGTCCAAGCTGAACACCCTGCTATAACTATAACGTAACAGAAAAAAAACCCAGGGATTTTAAATTTTCTAAAGTTGAAAACATCATGCCAATCACCAGCGACAGAAGAATTTATGGCATACATGAGCTCAAATGTCGAAACCGAAAGCATATCAATTTCGAATCGATATCCAATCGTAAAAAAATTATATGTGAAATATAATACTACAGTACCTTCTAGCGCTCCCGTGGACCGCTTATTCAGCGTTGCTAAGCACGTTCTGAGAAATTCTCTCAGCAGACTCAGTGACACCACTTTCGAAATGCAATTATTTTGCAAAGTGAATAAAAATATTAATTAGCAAGTTATTTTCATTCATTTTCGAGTTTTATGCATGTATTTAATACATTTTAAATAAAAAATTTCGGATTTTGTTATTACGTTTTTCAATTTTCCGTTTGAACTCACTAATAATACATTTTTTACTAAATACACTTTTACCTAGTACATTTTTTATTAAAATTATGTTCATGCCCGACCTTGTTAAATAACGCCCAGTCAAATCTCTAAGAACTTCAGAACTATTTGTGCTATTTAAAACTATTATAATTACTATTTTAACTCTTGAAAACTCAAAGGTATTAATTTAGCCGGTGATACTAAAATTCGTTTACAAATTTTAATTAATCTGTTAGGCAGAAATGTTCGGAAAATGATTTTCTCGCATGACTTTAACATTAGCCATTGTTACAAATAAAACTGTAGACTGTTCTGTTTCAACTTATACTGCACATTCAATTATTTTTTACTAGCTTAAAGATCACAAAGCTATCCGAAACCTTGTGTTTGCTTTGTTTATGTTTGTGCTTTCAAAACGCGTTTCTATAGAGTAATACAAATTTAAATCAATGGTAATTTAAACAAATAAAAAAAAATTAAAATTAAAATCAATAGATAAAATTTCTTTTTCGTGAAAATCCATAAAAAATTTGATATTTAAATTATATTTGATTTTAAAATTATATTATACGATTATATTATAAAATTATATTATAATATTCTTCCGAATTTAGAAATAAATTAATGTCCATAACTTTCAAAATTAAAAATAATTAAATAAATAACAACAATTTTACAAAAACATTAAAGAACATAAGAATATTATTCAATAAAATTTTAGGTTACTTTGAATTTTCGATTTCCTAGAAATGCACTTTTAAATCGTTACTTTTTTTGTTTAGAACTTGTACTTTTACTTGTACTTTTACTCGTTACTTTTTAAAATAAGAACTTTTTACTTTTTACTCGTTACTTTTTAAAAGTAACGTTGCCATATATATTCATGAGTAATAGTAAGCAGTATAAGTTCCATGCCATATATGTTCATGAGTAATTTTTTTTATATTCGCTATGTCAGATAAATTCAATGAATATTGCGTGGTAGCACGTGTGGTCTACGTCACCAAATTTATACTTTGTCTGATGCAACGTGCTTTTATTTTTTTCATTTTAATTCTTTTCAACGTGTTTCTAAGAAATTACTTATTTAAAACCAACGGAAATGGAATAGAAAAACTAATATTTGTGTATTCAAAAGCTAAAATTAATGGAAAAATGGTACTTATTTGTTTAGGAGAAACATTAAAAATCGGTGTCATTGGGGCTTAATTATGTCAACTATGCTTAATAAATTAATGTAATATATGCATTTTGAAATAAAAGAATCTAGTTAAGTACTTGAAAACAAAAGAAATGGAGTAAAGGTATTTTTTCTTTTTGTTTTTCTCACACTTTATGAATGATTTGCTTTTTCAAAAAATACAAAAGATATCGAAAACCATAAAAATTATTATAGATTATAGAAGTGATCGTAAAGGTATTTAAAAATTGAAATGTAAATGAATCAGCTATAAGGGTATTTAAAAACTGCACTTTAAACGATTCCGGGTCAAATTACAGTAAAAAACACTGGTACCATGACTGTAGCATTCGTGAATTTTATTTTACCGTTTTATTAATAGCAGTGATTCAACAATTTTACTATAAATATTAGTGTTAAACCTGGGGTACGTTAGATATTTTGTTCTGTAAAATTTCCGAAATAAAATGTATTTTACCGAAAAAAGTACTGTACGCAAACTGAGTGTCGATACTTTTTTCCGCAATTTGATCAGGAATTTTTTACAGAGCATCAATATAATTAAAAAAAATTATAAACACAGCAGAATCTACATTTTCTGTTCATTTGATTCACTTAGCATACAGTTATGAAAAACATTGTTTCGCGAAAACGCGATTTAAAGTTTGATAAGGCCTATTTTATTTTCATGCACTAACGTCTGTGTTACGTAGCTTCGTATGTAAATTTAGTGCGTCACTTTATGAAGGCCCTGTAAAATTCAACTCATTTCTAAGATTTTAAAGCTTTTTACTTATATTTTTAAGACATCTCTTAATTATGCACATTCGCAGTTAACATTATCGATTGTTCGATTAAATAACATTATTGAATAATATTATCGATTAAATAACATTATCGTAAAAATAACATTACCGATTGTTCGGAAATTTAATAATTTCCTCTTGGCATTATAAACTACTTTTTGTTCTTTACTACAGAGCTACTTGAAATCTTCGGTACTATAAAAAATTCCAGATCAATTACGGTAAAAAGTACAGGCACTCCGGACTTTTTTACTGTGTAAACAGTTCCCCAGTTATTTGACTATTCGACCGATTTCGTTATTTTGCTACATAAAATTACATTCTTTAAAATGATAAAAAAAATTTATGCATTACAATTTGAAATTTTTTCGACCAAAACTCTCTTGACCTTATTCAATTGGGTGCTTATTTTTCAGTCTGCTACTATCCCCTATATTTAGAAGGTCAGGAATCATATTCTCATAATCCGTCGAAAAAAGGGTATGAATTTAAGAAAAGTCATATTTTTAAAATTTGATTTCTCAGGAACTATTGGATCGATAATGCTCAAAATTTTTATTTTTCCATTAAAATTCCATTCGTTAAATTGATGTAAGAAATTATAAATATTACAGTTCAAAGCGTTTTCGACTATTATTCAATAAAATAATGAATATTTATAAAAAAAAAATATTTTATGTATGGAATCATCTCTCGACAAACAAATTTTATATATTGTGTGCAAAATCTTTTTTTTAATTCGCTTAAAAAGTTCTCGAGGCTAACACCCACCGTATTTTGTTAGAAATCCGAATCCGTGGGTAGAAAGTTATACTTGTTCAGAGAAAGTACGTTTTCCAACTGATTTCGTAGTTTAAAATATTAAAATATAAGTTAATAATAAACAATATATATGCATTAAATAATTAGCATATTTGAAGTCACACCCTCAATTTATTAAGATTGAGTTCTAGAAAGTGAAGATCCGATCATTAAATAAAAAGTTATTCAGGGTGTTCCGTTTTTTTCCCCGCACTGTGCATAGTATTGCAATAAAATATTTTTCAGACTAAGTTTGCAAGGTTTAGATATTACTAGTCAGAAATCATACCAGATGACGCAACATGAGCCTTTGTAAAATTACGCTCATTTAATTCAGTTTCTTGAAAATGTTATTTCTTATTTCTGAAGTTGTCAGTAATTAAAGAAAACAGTTAAAATTAGTAGAAGTCAATCGCTATAAGTCAAAATTTTTATTGTTAGAAACAATTGAGTTGAAATCAATTATTAAGATAAATTTTTTGTTTCAATTTTCTTTTTTTTTTTTTTTTTTTCAATGTAGATATACTTAAATTAATTCATACTTCTGCCCTCGTTTTTGTCAAGAATGAAATTCGTTTGGCGTCATTTAGTATAACAAGATTAAATTATTACTAATTAAGGCTTGAATTGGTGCTTACTAAACTTTAATATAATTGTCTCATGTTTATAAGCATAAAAAAAGCGAATCAAAATTAAACAATTTCAAGATTTTTTACGAGTCTCACATGCATTTTTCAAGGATAATATCATATGAATATGTTTTATATAAACTACTTTTATAAACTACTTCTTTTACTTTTTATAAACTAATGTAAGACATTTATGATTAAGTTTCAGCATAATAAAACAACAAATCGATATGAAATATTTTTATGTTGCTTATGTTGTTTTATATAAACCCCTCCAGCCGAAATGGTTAAAAAAAAAAAAAGTAATGCGCCATTGCTGCACATCTGGGCCTTTTCGCCTTCTTCAACTACTAGCGAGCGCCACGACAGTTTTTTCGACATTTTCAATATCTTAGCATTGCAAATAATGATTCGTACTGCTTAATTACTTCATTTGAAATGTAAGTAAATAATATTTGAGCTGAATACTCTTAGATGTATACTTTCCAAAGTGTTTTCTAAAAATACAAAAATAAGTTCGATATTTGTAATGAAAGTGAATGATGAACATTTACTTTACATAAGCATCAATAGATGGCATTACTAGTTACTAAAGTTAATAGTTCCATAAAGTTTTTGACTCATTGAAATCTAAAATAACCATTTACTGTACTATAAAATTTTCTTTTTTTATAAAGTAAGTTCTATTTCCTCCCTTCTTCCATAAAAACAAATTAAAGCCATTTTAGTGAATCACGAATAGCATTAAAAGCAAGTTTTGTATTATTTTTGAAAGGAATAATGAAAAACTTTTATTTTTAGCTTTGCCACTAGAGATAGCACCATCTTTAGAAGAAGGCGAGGTTTTTTCAAAATTTGAATTCGTTTTCAAAGGTGGAGTGGTGCCTTTTATTTTATCCTCTCCGGTTACTCTAAACGGCAATATGGAAAATCCAATTAATGTAGAATAAATTTAGCAGTTTTCGTGGCGCCATCTACTTTACCAGTATTAAACTATTACTTATGTGGTTTATTAATAACAATAATGAACTTTTAAGATGCAAAATAAATACCAACAAAAACTGGACAATATTAATGATCTAATATGTTTAACTAATAATATATATTAAATCCAATTCTAAAACATCAAAGACACATTTTCAACGAAGTATTAATATTTTCCTGAAAAATCATTTATAAACTGTTTATTAAACATTCTTTATTGTAAACAAACAAATAGTTTTTTTGACGTGTATAAGCAATAGGTTGACCGTAAGGCATCGTATATATGTTGCTTTGCGTTAAATTTATAAGCAAAATAGTGGTTTAAATAGCTTGATGTAAATATATATAATAACAGTTATTAGCGTAACAATTATTAACGTATAATTCCAATTATTTATCGCAAGATAAACTTTTGCCCATGAATTTAATACAGGTACATTTAATACATTGTGACCTGTATTAAATTCATGGGCAAAAGTTAAGAAAGTTAAAAAAGAGCTCATCCGAAACATCTAAAAAATCAATAAACAAATCGAATTTGTTTTTATGTACTAGAAATTGTTTTAATCATAACATTATCCAAGCGACAATTATAAATATAACATTATTTTATGATTAAAAATAAATATTGGACCATTTTCCTTCAGACGCTGAGACCATTTGGTGAGCAGGAAATAGATTATGAAATTTACTTCCTGAAAAATTTTAAAGGTAAAAATTCTATCAATTAACTCACAAGCAATGAATATTACGTAAGAACTTATGCACCCAGAAAACTTGACTCAAACTAAATTATTTATGAAAAAACTAAATTAAAATTATGAAATTATTCGGAGGTTTGTCTGACTCAGTTTGTTATGGTCACCACCAGAGAAATTTTTTTATATTTTTTTTTATATATTTCTTTTATATTATTTTAGTTTTTTTAAATTACCAAAATACCTATTGATTTAATATTACCAGTCAGTGTGCCATTAGTTTTTAAATTCGTGAAATATTCATTATTGCTTTATAATTAACAGAATACCGAAAGCGTTTAGAATATCCAAAATATTGTATTAGAAACATCGATGTACTGATTGCTTCAGAATTACTTAACTATCAATTTTTCTTGGTATTCCTAGATTTCAGAAGTTTCTATTGTTTTAGAATTACCGCAATTTCTACACATTCTAATGCTTATAAATAAAGGTTCTCAAATTATATAAAATTTTATACTCTTTAATTTTTAGTTTCTAAAATAATAATTTTTTTTTAATAAATATTAATCTTTAATAAATAATGCCACCATTACTTTTACATCTCGAAAAAAATGGCAGTGCTAAGATGCAAATAAAAATTATTTATTCTTTATCATCATTGCCTCGTCATTTTGTTCGCTTTAATCAGCAGACATGATCTTAAATTGATCCAATTATCATTGAATTTTAAATTAGTTAATTTTATTGTTAAATTACATTAAACCCTTGGTATGTTTAACGCCTTCTCATATGCGGAGTGTCCCAAAGATATGCACGTGAAGTGAAAAATAATTTGCAAATAAAAATAATAAATTTTTTTTATAATAAACGGAAAGAGATATAAGTGTACTGCTCCCTCCGTTGTAGGCTAGAGTTTTCCTCACCAAATTTTAAAACTAGTCACAAATTTTGTCAACTGATGGCGTTACTGACTTTTAAATTTTTAAAACAATGATTCTTGTGATGCTTAACTGAACTATCCAAATATAATGAAGTCTTAATATATTCCTCAAACTGCACCACGTAGTTGCCGTAAATGCAGGTTATTTTTGTAAACCTTGTTTTATAATTTTTCTCATTTAAAAGCGCCACCTGTTAGCGAACATTGTTACTATCTTTTAAACATACTGGGAAGAAACCACCAATTTTCTAAACAAAGCTAAGCAAATTTCTTTTTAAAATTAATTTTTAAATTTGTCTGTCATTTTGAGATTTTCGGTACACAGCAGCAAAACCTAAAATAAACTTAATTATTCAAGCGTTCATATATTATTGTATGGTTCTTTCCAGCGTCATGGTTACCAGCTACGAGAATTAAACTGATAATTTTAAATAGACATTACTTCATTAAATAGTATGTCCATTTTAATGTGTTTTTTTTTTTAAAAAAAAGTGAATAAAACACAAACTTTTTGTTCAAGCTTATTCCCGTTTCACTATTAGTTACGCCACATTTTTAGTTACAGCAACGCATTTCTTTAACACCCACGAGATAGGATATTCGCTAAATAAATCAGTGGTGTTGGTTTCTCTCGTACTTTCTTCTGTCATTTTGTGTTTCGACACTGAAAATAGTTCTTATTTTTAGAGCCAAAGCTAAAGCTCTTTCAGTTTTGTGCAATTATTTTTGTTTTATTCACGATGTTTTGCTTTTGTTCAAAAGGGGCACATCCTACATTCATTTTTTTTCGTTTTGCAGTATGACTGTTTAGGCAGTGGGGGGTGCGATTTTTCCTGTTTTTCAGTGGCTCCATCTATGGCCAGGAATTCGACTTCTGCAACGCCATTCACACAACCACAACCCGTTTATAGAGCGGGTCACATTCACACACAAAGGAGAAAGGACATAGAACACAGAGAGAGAGAGAAAGAAACATCCATGCCTTGCCCGGGATTCGAACCCAGGACCTTTCTGAAGCAAGGACAGTTCCCTGCCCCCTACGCAGGCTGGTAGGCCCTATATTCATTGTTCAATCGAAATAAAATGGACAAATAAAGCATTTTAATAATTTTTACTTCATTGTTGAAATAAAAGAGGCAAGTAAACATAAATTTTATTAATTTTTATTTGCTTTTTTGCATAATATACAATAAATTAACATTTAAACATTAAAACAGGTACTTCATTATCGGCTAAATGAACATCTTTTTTTCAAGGGTATCAAATCAAGTTGGATTTTTAAAAATAATTTATTTACAACGATATTGAACGAATAAAAAGTAATTGTTAACACAGTCTTATGGCAAAACAGTGTTCGAGAAAAGCAACACTGATTTTAATTTCAAAATAACAGTGTCGATCTCAGAAAAATTTAAAGATTGCTGATTTAATATGTACTTAATTTGAAGAAAAATAGAATGCTACAGAAGCTGAAATGGTAATATTGTGAAAGTAAAATAGCTAGGTCATTTGAAAAATTGTAGTGCCGAAAAATACCATTATTTTTCAGAAAAAAAGAATTTAAATTTTTAAAAAAACCTACTTGCATTAAAATTTAACTTTTCAATCACTTTAAAAGATGGAGAGAATAAAATACGAGCTCATTACCATAAAATATAGAAATGAAGATTTGTTATCGTTTGATAGAATGTATAAACATACATTTATATATTGTATGCTTGTAAAAAAAAACAGTATTATCTTCAATATTTTTATCGTTATTGATAATCAATGTATATATCCATGCTACTCATAGAAATCATTTGAAGAAGTTTACCACGATATTATTTTAATGATTTCTTCTTTCGTCTGATAAGAAGTTTTGATAAATTTCGAAGAAATGCAATTACCTGAGTCATCAAAAATCAATTATATACACAACACAAATGAATGTGAGTCAAAATTTATGATGGTTATTTGTTTGAAGGATCAAAATTTTGATGAAATATTTATCAGCAATTTTGATGGACTACTCTAAACATGCTTTTTCCATTTTTTTTTTTGTTTGCAAATTATTCATATGAGCTTTATACAATGATTTCACGGAATACGCTTTTTATGTTAATTAAGCAGTTAATTATGTTTACACGATGAATGAGAAAAAAAATAACGAAAATTCATATGCAATTTTAAAAAGAGAAAATAATAGTTTTGTATTATTTTCTTCCTAATTTTCTCTAGGTGTTTCAATAACGAGAAGAAAAAAACTATTGAAATACGCAATTAAAACTTCAACCTACAAACAATTTAGAACATACAAATGACGGAAAGTTTGTTTCAAGAACATGCAGGGTGACAATTATTGAACTGTATGAAATAAAACCATCATAACTTCGAAACTGTTAGAGTGATAATGTTCTAACTTCGTGGTTAGCCACATGGCATAATGGGAATTAGTATGCGCATGCAATCGATTGCTGTCGGTATTTTGCAAACATTGCTGCGCTGAAAACTGCAATTCAGGAGGTTATCAATAGCATCGATGTTCCGACACTTCAGAGGTCATCATTGGAGGAGGTCATCACTGGTCAAGCAGAATTTTGCTATTCGTCTTCGCCACATCACAGTCAATGATGTCAGGTGTATCGAAAATGTCATAACCTAAATCAGAATATCTATAGTGACAGAACCGTAGTGGCACAGGGGATAGAAAGTTCGCTTTCTAATGAGGTAAACCGGGTTCGATTCCTGGCGATAACTATTCGATGCAAATTCCACACTCGGCTCGCATGAACCACAGTGCTGACGTAAAATACCCTCAGTGGTAGACGGATCATGGGCTAGAGTCCCCTTGTCTCCAGGTTAACCATGGGAATCTTAATGATTTCCCTCTCTGTGTGAGACAAATGCGGGTTAGTCCTCCTCGAATGCAAAGTTATCCCAATACTTGATCCAGGAGTTCTCTTGTCTTCTGGATCGGGTTAAAAATTACAAAGCTACAGAGTTGAACTTCGTATGTCGTAAGCCCAAAATCTGGTCAGCTGTTCATAGTTGGTAAAAAAATAAAATGAAATATTTGTAATGATGTTTACATGTGAAATATCACTTTGGTTTTCTTAAAAAAAGAAGGAAAAAAGCGCCATTCAGGACATTTAAGCTTAATTTCATTGAGTTCAATAATTGTCAGCCTGCAGTTAATGCACTATCATGTTCAGTTCAAAAGGGAAAAACAAAATGAGCTGCTTCTTTAATCACTTTCACTTTCGGTTTTTATTGGTGGTAGAACTGAAGCTTTGTAATAAATTTCTTTAGAAAACATCCAACTGTAGGAGTTGTCAAAGACCAGGTGATCTGGAAAGAAAAGGATTATCGTTGAATAAAATTTTTAGTGGTTATGAGAAGGTTAGACTCTAGATATGGAAAAATTAGCAAGGTTAAAAATTTTTTAGTTTCTTGTGGCTGTATCACTGAATCCCGTTCAATATTATAAACTATCTGTACGCTTAACTTCAGGGCATGAAGATGCTGCTGAAGGCACTTTCAAAAATATTGGTGAAATTCGAACAATACTGCGGAGAAAATTTGCGAAACATATTAAAAAGTGTCAAAGTTAACCAATCGCACAGTAAAATTTGTGGCATAGTATCTCTGAGAACTTGCCTTTAGAGAAATTTACCATAAACACACCCTTGGTGGTCTATGGTAACCTGTGGCAATCGTAAAAATTTGTATGGTATTCATATGACCAGACACCATAGCAGGGTTTAAGCTGAGTCTAAAAATTCATTAGCAAAAAAGCTAAAATCTAAAAAAAAGTTTTAGCAAAATGCTAAAATGCCATTAGGCTTATAAAATTACTTTATATCAAACAAGTACTGTAAGTTATCTGACAAAGAATAGCTTAATGTACAAGAATATCAAAAAGAATACCTATAACAAAAAAAAACACATTTATTATTTATCAAAACATTTTGGTTTATAATTAACAATCTTCCTTTCTTTCATGTTTGCCCATTTTACAAATGCTTCTTGAAAGTTAAATGCACTTTTAGGGCCCTCAATATTAATCATTAACAAATTGTTTACATGGTTGATTAACAACCTGTTTCGAATATTAGTTGTAATCAAATTAAGGCAGCTAAAGCCCCTTTCACAGTCAACAGTGTGCATTGGTATTGTTGCACAATACTCCATAACAGAAGTTATTAATGGGTACTGTTCAGACACATCATTGGTATATAAAAATAAAAGTAATTCATTAAATGACATGTTTTTACATCGTTGCATTAAGATGTGTTTAACTAATCCCCATTCACAAAGTAATTCAGTTTCTGTAAACTGAAAATCTTTTCTGGGAGATTCCGAAAACAAATTGAAAATGCAACGGATTTCCTTTACACCATAATGCTGTAATTCTTCCGAACTATGGGGCATCCTGCTAGGTATAAATATATTGAACATTTCGATTTTATCCAAATCTCTCAATCTATCAATAATATTTTCAATGATACAGTTTAAAAAATTGTGCATCAAATTACGGAATCTTTCCCTCTGTTTCAGTCCATCTAAAATTATATGGCCCTGAAACTCAAATTTTTCACTTTCCTTCTTAGGCACATCATCTAAAAAACTCATATAATGAGTGCCGGTGCCATTTTTTATTTCTTCTAAACTTGAAATACAAGCCTTCACACTTGATTGAACATATTCAAAATTTAAATTAGATTTTTGAAATATGAGGCTTAATTTATTAATGTTGAACATGATATCATTCATGATGGCAGTGGTTGCTAAAAACAAAAAAGTAGTTATACTTTTTAACAACCCTTGAGCAACAGGACGTTTGTCTTCCATTAAAACACTAACAATAGCTTGCCAGTTGCAATCCAGAGCTGTAACTGAATTCCCCTAAGACAACCACCGAGTTGTTGATAACTTTATGAATTTCCTTGATTTTTGTTCAAGGATATCTTGAACATTCTTCAATCGCCTGGTATTTGCAGGGGAGCATTCAAAATAAGAGTGAATTCTTTTTATTATGTCCTGAAACTTTACCAGGTAAGCATTCTCAGACGCTGCTTGGCTCACGGCTAATGCTAGCCTATGTGCCACACAATGTACTGAAATTAAATGCGGATTTTGGTTTTTGAACAGAGCAGCAACACCAGTCATAACTGAAGGTCCATCTGTACCTAAGGATGAGCATTTTGTAACATCTATTTTCAAACTCTCAAGTGTCTTTATGAAAGAAGAATAAATAAAATTAGCACTTGCACCCTCCATTTCTACTAAACTTAGATAATGTGTAGACAATCTACCTTGATGAAGCACTTTTATGTAGATAATTAAACTTTGATCTATGGAAACATCCGTACATTCATCAATTATGACGGAGAACCATCTTGCTGAATTAACTTTATGCAGTATTTTTTCTTGAATGGTCATGGCAAGAGCCATTTCCATGTCCCGAATGCTGTCATAACTTTCATAAGAGGCTGTACCTATATTCAATCCACTGAGACTGGAACAACCTAAATCCATGCACAAATCTTTTATTGAACTAAACTTTCTAGTAGCCAAATGTTCCTTTGCTTGCATATAGACTATTTTCATTGCTGAAATAACTGATTCATTAGCACTGGAAATTGATTTTGCAACAGATTTCCCCCACGCATTGCTCTCCATCAAGGCCTTGTTTTCTACAGCATGTTTATGGTCAATGCTCAGTTCATGCTTTTTCAATACATCTACTTCATGGATGTTAGCGTCATGGTTTTTCGCGGAAGCCTTTTTTTAAATGGAATTTAGTAAAATCCTTTAGCAAAAATGCGAAAATGCTTTGTTGAATTTTAGCATTTTTGAGGGGTCTTTTCGCATTTTGCGAAAAAAGCTACCGTAGCGGAAACCCTGCACCATAGGCTTATGCTAGTTTACTATACGCATGTGTTTTTATGCAAGAGAGAGGACATGGTTGCAGAAAGAGACATGAGTATTTTAATGCAACTTCGATTATCCAATTGTTATTTCGATCCACGAATTATTTTCGATATTTCAACGAAAAAACAGCATTTTTCAAAAATTTTAATTGCCGTCAAGTCAACGGCAAGGCAAGCGTAACGTCAATTCATCGACAGAATAATATTCGACTAAAAAATTTAGAACATCTTTTCTTTCTTATTTATCTATTTTTTAAAATTTAATTTTGTACTCTGTTATTTTATTTTTTCTTCGAATTTCTGACAAAACTTATTTTTAAACTTCTTAAAATCAATCTATATCCTACTAGTTTCGACAGACTTTTTCTAAATTTTTGAACTATGCACAGCTTGATTCTGGATTCAAATGATTTTCGAAGAATCCAGAACCGCCGCAACAATAATGTTGTGTACAATTTCGCTAATATCAAATTTTATATTTTGTGCCCTTCTACGATGTTGTTATGATTAATTTTGCATTTGATGTTGTGATTAATTTTTAATTCATGAATGATGGAGAATCAACAAATCTTTAAGTCCATTCCAATTTTTTTTAGTAACTCAAATATCTTTATTGTTTTCTAATTAATTTTTGCCGTAAAGATTTGAATTATCTGGATATTGTCCGGAAATGATCCTTCGCATTCTAACTTAATTATATTGTATTTTGTCATAGGTTTAATTACTTACTCACTTTAATTATCTCACTTTAATCTATCTTATTATAATCATTCTTGTAGCATAATTGTTTTTATGAAAAACTCTAAAAGCTCACTGTAATTTAATGTTAATGATTGTCTTTGTATAAATTTGCCGATGAAATTTGTACCATAGTATTTTGTACTTACGAAAAATTTGATGAATATGGATATTTGTACATACTTTGTACAGATTTGTACGATAAAATTCCTTAATACTGTGCAGAAATGCTGCCATAGTCTGAGAACAAATTTAATCCCGCACCATAGCTTTAGGGCAAAAATTTGCTAGATAAAAAAAGACCATATGATATCCCAATGTGGTTTTCCATACGGTTAAATTTCATTATATATTTTTGCCACATACGCATATGGTAAGAATTTTTCATGCATTGGCAAAAAATTTTGTATTCTTATCTACATGTTTTTCTACATGATCTTATGGCAAAAATTTTTCAAATGTTTATGGCAAAATTTTGTCATACGTTTATTTTATAGGTAAATGGTAAAATTTTCCCTCTGGCAAAATCCCATAGGGATATCCTATGGTATTTATTACAAACCTATGACAAATTTACCTATAGGTTTAAACGAAGCAGGAGGAATTACAAATTAAATATTATTAAAGTATTTAATACAATTAACAGATATTTAAATATTAAAATATAATAATACTAATTAGAGAACTGATAAAAAACACACATTTTGTTACAGAGAACTTTTGCTTCTGCTCAGAGAAAAAAATTTAGTCAAAACTACTAGAATATTATAACATTTATCGGTTTTTTATCTCCATGGGAACACCTAAAAGCTTGGTAGTTTTATCGACGCACTTTAATAATGATTTCGGTAAAATTGACAATAAAAAAAGTTTTATTAGATACGATAAAATTTTTTATATGTGATAAAATTTGGTTAATTTTTTCATGATACCTTAGATCATGGCACTGTAACCATTACTTCTCAGCTTTGAAATATTTACTGAACATGTGGCAATAACAACCGATAATTTTGAAACCTGGAACTTCCAATAAACGTTACCTAATAAAGTAAAAAATTACCATATGATTGGTTTAAATTTAAACACCGTATATTTGAGCTATATTAACCAGAATGCTTCTTTTTTGTCCTTTATTTTTTTTTAACTAGAAATGTCATTACTATTAAGTATGGTAATTTTCCAAGAATTTCGTTTTCTGTAAGTAGACGCATATAATAGTGTATAAGATAATAAATTCCCAACACGTCGATCTCGATAATAAACTGGTGTGCAAAACTTAAGCAACAAGTGGTTTTTCGGCCACAGCTCCTGAACAAAGTATGAGATAGCCACTAAATTGCAGTATAATATGTACGTAATTCAGTAGAAAGATTATTTGTATGTAAATTTTAGAAATAAAACGTCGTAGGTGATGTAAGTGTACGTAAACCTTGCGGGTTGGCGCGCGCAGGTTAATGCTGTGATAAAATGATGAAGAGCACCTTAGTTAAAGACATTCGCTGCAAGTGCAAGCGATTTGTTTTGTAAAACATGTCTTCAAGAAATCATTTAGACGACTTTACTCTATGAAGAATGATTGGGAAGCTTGAGGAGGGGCGTAGTGTGACCAGTGTCGCCGAAGAGTTCAGGATCACCAAAAGTGTTGTTTCTCGTGCTTGGAATGCCTTTAAAACTACTGGTACAGCTGTTCGGAAGATTGGTGGTGGCCGTACAAGGAAAACAACACAAAGAGATGACCGTTACATTGTCCTCCAGGCGAAAAGAAACCGTTTTCAGTCAGCGAGCGCCATATCTCAGCCACAGTGCACAGATACAGGACGACAAGTATCAAGATTTACAGTGGCCAGACGCCTTCAAAAAGGTGGCTTATTTGCTAGACGTCCTGAACGCTGCATACCTTTAAAAGTTAGCCATCGGCGGCACCGTTTAGAGTGGTGCAGAGAACACGAAACCTGGACACCTCATCAATGGAGTCGCGTCCTCTTCACAGATGAGAGTCGTTTTAGTGCTACAAGCGATTCTCAACGTTAGTTGATCTGGAGAGAGGTTGGAGCTCGATTCCATCCCAATAACATCGCGGAAAGAGATCGTTACGGTGGTCCTGGAGTTGTCGTCTGGGGTGGCATTATGCTGAACGGACGGACTGAGCTTCAGATCTTCGACCGATCTTCTGTAACTGGAGACCGCTACTGCAATGAGGTAATCCTACCACATGTGCGTCTGTTCCGAGGGGCCATTGGACAAGACTTCATTTTTGTGGATGACAATGCACGGCCACACCGAACTGCTAATGTTCAAGAGCTACTGGAAAGTGAAAATATCACACGAATGGATTTGCCAGCTTCCTCGCGAGATCTAAATCCCATAGAGCATGTGAGGGATGCATTAGGGAGACGTCTTGCGACACGACAGTATCCTCCTGGTAACACCCATCAGCTGAAAGATGCGTTAAAGGAGGAATGGAGACGTTTACCCCAAGAACACCTGGATAATCTGGTGCTTAGCATGGAGAGACGATGCCAAGCAACAATTACAGTAAGGGGAGGGCATATCCCATACTAGGGAACAACTGCCAGTTGTACTTACGCTTCTTCAGGCAATCATGTGTAACGCCACTATATGTCAAATAAAGCCTTTTTTTTGTTCCATACCCTACTTTAAGCTTTATATTCATTTCTGCGCCATTATTCTTTTACCATCGTTTAAGTACAAAATAATGTACATCATATTCAAATTTCATGTCAATCGGATGATTTCTTGTAGAGTTATGACAAAAAACGCACTTGTTGCTTAAGTTTTGCACACCAGTGTAAATAAGCCCCGTTGCACTGGAACAGTATTCAAACGTGCTCCGACTTTGGTGTTTTCAAAGATTCATGAGTGGTTTGAGTGAGTGAGTTCTGGGTAAGCATTTTTCATCATTATAAAAACACTTTATTTGGTATAGTGTTCATTCACATAATTTTTGGGGCAGTTCAACACCAAAATTGAATTAGTCTTAATAATCTCTGTACACTGTTTGTATGTTAGATTAACAAACTCATATTTTCAGAACGTATGCATGCATCTTAAATCAATAATTCTAATTTCATACTGTATCGTATAAATAAATTTACTGACTCTTATGTGTATAATATCTTACCGACATTATCAACTTTAGTATTATTAAATACCAAAAATGCTGCCAGTTGTTTTACACCATGTAATGTAAATAAACATTCCTGATTTTTCTTTATGCTAATCCTTGCTTATGTTTTATACTTGGCTTTTGGTGTAGAGAACCACCAACAACCAAGGGTATTCTTTGGTGTTCCACCACGCCACTCTGGGGCATAGTAGTTGCCACCATTTTTGGTGTGAGGGCACACTGAAATTTTTACAGAGCATATTAAGGGGTTACATTAGCATTGAATTTAATCCTTTTTACTCACCTAAAGAGAAACCATAATTCAAATTAACTCAATAGGATACCGATTTATTTAAATACCAAATTGAGTGGAAAATGACGAAGTTAGGTTTTTGTTTTTGAATTGTTGGAAATTTTATTGTAGAAATAGTACGAAATCAATCTTGATGTCTACACTTAATACATTTTCATATAAGTACACGTGTTCAGTTAACCGTTTGAGTGCTGTAGCATTTTCTTATACATATGCTAATAGTGCGGAATGAAATGTGTACAACACTACTAACCAACTACTAACAACCAACTACTAACTACTACCAACCAACTACTAACCAACCTATACTAATCAACAGCAGCTTCTCCGCATTTTCGGTACAAAACAAGAGAAGCGCTAATAGCGCATTTTTGGCACATAACTAGCTCTTCGCCGCATTCAAACGGTTAACAAATAAAAAAGACTAGAACAGTCGAGATTCTTCTTATTTATGGCATTCTTAAGCATAGTATAAAAGTAAATTACAACCCAAGTTAAGATTTGTGATTCCATTTTAGAAGTTTCTAACATTACTTACACGATCCTGTTCTTTCACATTTGTAGATACCAGTTTCGGGTTCAAATAAGGTACAGATTCTTAGTTTGGGCACAATTTCTTCTAATTCGGCATTATTCCTTCGTTCATCCTTGAAATAAACAGCGAATCCTATGTCTTTGCTCTTGGTTTCGAATTCCCATTCCAAATACGAACCAGATTCATCGACTTGGAAATCAACACTGCAACTTTTATTTCTGGTCACGTGCAGCGTTTTCACACCGGGCTCTGTCTGGATGCTCCTCCGCAAATTAGAAAGATAATAACGCTCAGGTACTGTTTGTCCATGAACTATCTGTTGAAATAAATTATTGTTAAAATAATTATAAGAAATAGGTTTGATCCATGAAAAGTGCAACCACTTTGTTAATATCTCATTACAATGTTCAATTTAATTCATCAAAATTAACTTGTATATTACTCAGAGCAATGAGCGATCTGATTATTTTTTAATAAGATAACCTATTTTATTTTAAATTCATTAAATATTAAGCTTTATTTATTTTATCACGCGTAGTTTTTGTTGTTTTTACAGTTCAGTTCGAGATAAAGCATAATAGTGTTAAGGATTCAAAAATAATTCCGTTAAAATATTCTACATGTATGAAGCAAATAATATTATTTTGTTCTACTTGGATATTGTATTCTGCTCTGATTTGTCCCTTTAAGACTCCGTCGTATCTCTCGGCTACCAAGTTTCGTTTTTTTTTTTGGCTTTTCTTTTCTTTTATCCAAGACATTATTTTATTTTATATTTTATAACCGTCGTTGAGCAGCCGACCCAATTTTATGGGTTTACGACTACTAATGTTCAACTCTGTAGCCTTGTAATTTTAAACCCAATCCAGAAAACAAGGGAATTCGTGGATCGAGTATCGGGAGAAATTGCCTTCGTGGAGGACTTTTTGATGGAGCTAACCCGCATTTGTGTTACATGGAGAGGAAGACCGCGAGAACCTCCCACGGTTAGCCCGATGCAAGGGGACTGTAACCCATGATCCGTCAATCACTGAGGATACTTCACGTCAGCACTGTGGCAGGTGCAAGCCGGAGGCGGAATTCGTATCGACTGGGATTCGAACCCGGTTTGCCTAATTGGAAGGCACTTACACCTCAACTCGACGTTATAACATATATGATATTTGTCTATTCTATGCAGTTCTGTGCTATAATAGATATAATGTTTCACTATTTTGTCAAATGCTATGCTATAACAAATATGATTATCGACTATTTTATGTAATTCTATGCAACAGCAGCAGATATGATGCTTGACTATTTCATGCAGTTCTATGCCATAACAGATATGATGCTTGTCTATTTCGCGCAGTTCTATGCTATAATAAGTATGATGCTAGACTATTTTATATATTACTTCATAATTATAGCTTCTTAATAACTCACAGAATATTTGCATTTGTAATCAATTACTCCTGAACAAAATAATTACTTAAAGGCACTTAAATAATGTAGAACATTAATCACCAGTTGAAAGTTAGATATTTTATACCATATCATGCTTGTGAAATTATATTATTTGTGTGTTTGAAGTCCACTTATATCACATAATTTGATTTAAGCAAAATTGTTTTTTAGTTTTTGAAAATATTTCTTTATATATGGTAATGAAAGTTACGCTAGTTAATTTATAATTATCACAATTTTACCTTCATGGGCCCAATATGCTTCTTGCCTTAACTCTGGCTTCTTCCCCGTTTCCCTAATGTCCCTCCCCATATTCCAAAGGAATTAATATTATGGGGATTTTGAAATTCCAAAGAATACAATCGATTTACTTACGAAACTCTTGCAAAGGGGGTTACCATCGGGGTCGGTTCGTTTTCCTCCAAGGAATGCAGGCAATACTTCTGGAGAAATTATTTCTTGTAAGTCTTCTTTCCAACCCTCTGTAACAAAATAAATTTCATAAAATAACATTTACTTGTTATACAATTTTATATAAAATTCTTAACTTTTTCTTTACTTAATATATAATTTTGTAAGTTTTTTTCTTATTATTATAACCACTTGTTGGAAGGAAATGCTATAAGATTAATTACTTTAAAAAATTTGAAATAACCAGAATTTGACTTTGAAAGAAAGTTTTTTTTTCGTTTTCGCTTAATTTTCTTGTGGATCGACGAATATTGCTAGTGAAAATTTTCATGCTTTTGGAGCATTTTTCTTATCTGAATTAAAAAATTTGAAATTCAATAAAAATGTTTAGAAATTGTTATATGTTAATTTATTAACTGAATGAGATGACTTACTGAACTGAATGCTGCAACATTATTCTAGCAAACTTAATGAAACAATTGTCGAAAAAAATTTTTTAAAAAAATAATTGCGCAATTTTTTAATTTAAAATGCAGTAAAAATATCATTGTTGTCAAAAACACCACTGTTGTCAAAAATATCATGAATGAAATAAAAGTACAGGGTGTTCCAAAATTATCTTTACATCACCTGGCTTGAAATTGATTACAGACTGGAAGTGCTTAGGGCCACCAATGGTGCGCATGTTGAAGTGTACTAAACGAAACTTTATTAGTTGCAGTAATACATGCAAAAGACAGAATATAAATATCTTGTTTATTTTCGAAGTTATGAATTTTTGAAGTTGTAAAGAGAATTTTGGAACACCCTGTATATTAAATATCATTATCAACAAACACTATTTTTCCTTGAAATTTCGTTTACTGCTGATTATGATAGATTACAAAATTTCCATATGCAGTTTCAATTCACTCTAAATAAAGAACAATGCAGGATATTATTATATTATCTGCAACAGAATTGTATGGGATTCTGTTAAAGACGTGGACAGTCGTAGATGTTTTTTGTGTGGCAACTTAGTTGGACACATTAGTTGGACTCACGAGAATCCGAATTCCCAGAGTAACAAGAGTGAGATTTCCTTAAGGTTAATGTGTTTATTGCAGTGTCCAGAAGGACCATGTTCGGCCCCCTATTTTTCATAAACAAACTGTCAAGAAAGCCACTTTTTTCGGATAAGTTTACTCTTTAACTGATGCTACAGTAGTAGTAGTTCGACATCGACATCTTTATTTTCCAGTTGGACGGCGCACCACCACACTGATTGACCTGCGCGAACATCTCCACCGGGATGAATATCTCCATTACCAATGGAGACGTAAACTACGGTTACATGTAGTTTTCATCCTCGCATCGTGTTTGACACCCCCCCTTCCAATCGCTGAAAGGGAGTGGCTGGGTAGGGCAAAGGGGTTAGTGTATGTTTGCAGTCATTGTCATGCCAAGGACTAGATACAAATTTCGCCAATGTGGGGAATCGCAACTTGGCACCTCATAACGTAAAAATATACCCCTATTCTCCTTAAAAAGTTGACTGCGCGTGATCGAGAAATCGAAACTGCAAAATAATGGAAAATCGCACTCCTAGCTAGCAATATCGATATCATAAGTAGAAATTGATGTTGATAAATACTCATTCCACAAACGTACGAGTTCGCAGCAGATTATTTTGCCAAAATATTAATCTAAAAAAAAGATGTAGATCCCTTTCTTTCTCACAAATCGCAAAACTTATCCTGAATAGCCGTTTATTTTTCTTGGCTAAATATATTATAACATTATATTTCGTGCAAACATCAAGAGAGGGTAAAAACCTTATATTAGATACAACCCCAGAAGTTCAATTATTTGTATTCGATTTTTATAATAAAAATAAGTAAAATACGAAAATAGTGGTTTTTTTCCATCGCTTTTTTTTAACACAATGCTAAAAACATTAATTGCAGAAAATGCTTGGTAATAAGCTTTCCTTAATACCAGCTAATTCAAAAAATTTATTACTAGCACTTGATAATGACTCCCAGTCCCGAAATGGGAGCGTTGGTTGGAAGTGTGGAATTATCTATAAAAGTAAAGCAATTTGTTTAATACAAAATCTTTTTTTCTGCTTCATATGATCATTATTAAATGCAATAATTCTAAGAAATTGAAAAGAAAAAGAAATATTCTCAATCGACATAGCAGCACCCAATAGGTTTAGTCTTTAAATTAAAATATATCATACTTTTTCATGAATAGTACTTATTGCATTAAATTTAATATATATCTCAGCAACTCGATATTAATAATTTGTAAAATTTATTCTCTTTTAATTCTGATTTATTCTCTCTAGAGGAACATCGTACTTAAAAAATTCTAAATCTAAGGAATCTTATTTTTAAATTTTTTTTTCTAGAAATCATAAGAAAACTTCATTAGAAATTTTTTAGGACATCAAAACTTGGTCAGTTTTTCTCAAAGAATGTTATTTTCTGTAACTAAAACATAGCATATAAACTTATTGAAGGTTTGGATTAATATTCATTTTAAAGTTGGAGAAATTCATTTAATTCTTTATTTTTTATTTAATTGTCATTGATTGAAATCATTTGAAGCATTCAGTAAATCAAAATTATTTTTACATCAGATATTTAATAGATAGTTAACTTCACTTTTCTGATATATTTTACAGAGATATGGGACTTATTTTAAGTATTTAAACAAATATTAAAATTATTTAAAAGAATTTAAATAATTATTAAAATTTTTTTGAATAGTTAAGATCACTTTAATATTATAATTTTTAGCAAGTGGTTCAGTGTTATATTGATCGAATTTTATATATTAGCAATCAACCTTGTATTACGGACTAAATTCTTCTTTTTTTACAGTCATATGAGAATTATTTTAAATATTTAAGCAAATATTAAAACAATTTAAAGCAAATTTGAGCAGTTATTAAATTATTATTATTTTCTTTCTCTTCTTTTTTTGAATAGTTAAGATTTCTTCAATATTATAATTTTTAACAAGGGTTTCAGCCGTAAAATTTTTAAATTATTTTATTAGAAAATCTGAAGTTAAATGAAATATAATTGCTTGATTTAAATCAAATTGATTGAATTCTATATATACAGGGTGTTTATAAATTCCCGGACCCATTTTGCTGTTTAATAACTCATAAAATAATGAAGATATAAACAAACTTATGGCATTTATTGATGGAATAACTCATATATTTTCCTTTTCAGGTTTGAATATCTTTACTGTTGTAAATATCGTCTGCGCGTGTGGTTAATTTCAGATAATTTCATTTTCCTGTCTAAATATCTGTACTTTTCTAAATATCATCTGCTTATTAATTGCATTTTTTTTTCTTCAACTATTGCAATGTTATGTTTACTTTCTATGTGATGTTTTATTCGAGCGGATATTAAGGAGAATGCATGCATCGACATGCTTGCCGCTAACTGGCGTGAAATTGACTATCGACTTGATATTCTCCGTGCGACGAAGGGGGCACACGTGGAAGCTCATTGACAGGGGTCATGAAACTTTTTGAGTCTATCTAACCATTTATGTTATTAATTTTAATCTATCTTTATTATTTTATGAGTTATTAGAAATCAAAATGGGTCCGGGACTTTATAAACACCCTGTATATTAACAATCAAGCTTGTATTACAGAGTAAGACTAAAACATACTAAAAAAAAAATTTTTTTTTTTAAAGAGACCTGTCTAATATGGCTTTACCTAAGCTAATTCTTACTCATACCTTAATCTTAACTTCATTTTTATCAGCTCTAAATCATTATCCAAATACTTATTATACATCCTTATTTATACTATATATTAATATTACATATTAATAAAGGCTTCTTTACTTGTCATTATTTTTTGATCTAAGAATATTTTATTTCGAATTTCAATTGGGAAAAAATTTTGTGAGTTGGAATTTTTAATATTTCAAAACTTTGTAAAACACTCGTATATTTAAAAGTGCGTGATAAAAGCGCATGATGTTCATGGGTCAAGTATTAATTTTACTTTATGCTGTATTATTTTAGATTAATTCTTATATTTTGATTGTGAGAATCAAGATATGTCGTAATATTTTAATAAATTCTTAATAAACTTCGTAATTTCTTAATAAACTTCGTAATTTCTTAATAAAATTAGTAGGTGCAACTTTCATAATTTCACTTCATGAGTAGTACAATTTTCTTAGTTTAGAAATAGGAAGATTGGCGAAATAAATGTGTAAATAGATTTTTATTTTTTTAAACAGTTTTTTAAATAGTTTTGTTAGAGTATATTAATAAATAGTATTTTTAGATGTCAAAATTGACTGATTTGGGGATTAATTATAAAAAAAACTTGTCAAAATGAAGAAATAATAGTTATTTTTATTTATTGCTAAAAATCCATTCGTTTATAGTTAAGAAAAAAGGATTAACTGATTATAAAGCAAGATTAAAAAATTAGAATATGATATAAAATTGTTCGATATTTTTTTAAACTATTATTTATTTTAACCGAACTTTAATTTTAACTGAAATAACTTCAATTTTTTCATTCTTCAAAGTATCTGTAAAATACACTTTACAAAATTTATAAAATAGTATTATTACTTAATTGAGATTTCAGTGTTTTAATTCTTTCTTATTTTCCTTGAGCAATTTTCATAAATATGCTTCATATTATTAAGCGAAAGTTTTATTTAAATATTTCAACAAAGAAAAAAGTAAATAGAAGCAAAATTTTCATTATTTCTCTCAAATTTATGAAAAATTGCTAACTGTCAACCATCAACTTCGAGATAAACTTTGTAAAAATAATTAAATACTAATTATAACTATTTTCTTTCTATCAATGCATTTCATTTATACGTTTTTCAGTGCTAATAGCTTTGGATAATTTCAACCAAATAAGAATAAATTTTATAATGCAATCCATTTAAAAGGCCATTGTATTTAAAAATCTTTCATTCTTAGGTATTTCAATTTTAAACTTTTCATATGTTTAGTCCCACTTCAACTCCGTATCCTTGTTATTTTGAACCCAATCCAGAAGACAAGGGAACTCCTGAACCAAGTGTTGGGAGAAATGTGTCTTCGTCGAGGACTTTTTGATGGAACTAATCCGTATTTGTGTTACATGGAGAGGAAAACCACGAAAACATATCATGGTTAGGCTGACGGCAAGGGGACACTAACCCTTGATCCGTCTACCGCTTTTGAAACCTGTTCATCTAATTTGAAGGCTCTTTTCCTGAGCCATCATGGCTCTTATCATAAGATATTCAGTTTAGTGAAGTTCAATTTAATTTTCATTAGTTTGCAGTTCAGTTAAGTTTGCAACCGTGTTAGTGAGAAAGTTTTTATTGTGGTTTCTAAAATGTTATGCAGACAACTTCTTTCTCCTATTTCTTTGTGAGAAAGTAATAAAAGATTTCTTTAATTCTTTTTTGGGGTAAATTTTACCATTATTTTTAAAAGCTTTTTTTACAGACTATTGTATAAAAGTACTTAATGAGCATTTTTATGATTTTAGGTTTAAGCATTAAAACAAGGTTTAAAAAGGTTACTTTTCTAAAAACTTACTAAAACAAGTCACGCAATCATAACTATTATATGATGCTAACTTAATTTGAAAAATATTTGCAATTTTAACCATGTTTCTATAACCCTCAGATCAAGAGGTATTCACTGCACAGTTTTTGATATCCCATGTATAGAAAACTCAAAGTCTAATTTGATTAAAAGTTTAAATATTTAACCACAATTTTTTTAAAAATTTATTAACTTAAGTTAGCTGTGTGTCGATATAAATGAAGATATTAGTTTTTAAAAATAATAAGATATATATATTCATATTTTAAAAATATTAATATAAAATGTTAATTAATATTAGAAGAGGTAATCATGTAATCAAATAAATGTTTGAATAAAATTTACTAGAAAAATCGGTAACAGGAAGAGTAAAATAAGATTTAAAAAATAAAATTTTTTACTTATAAATGTACCATGTAATTAAAATCCCCAAACAAGTAATAGTTTTAAAAAATAAATTATATTTTAAAATAAAGAATTTCTGTTAAGAAAAATTTAAATATAGAAAATAATGTTTTTAAATAGAAATAAGGTTTTTAAAAAACAATTAAATATTTTTAAAACAAAGAATGTTTTTTGAAAATAAATAATATTCAACAAAATAAGAATTTTCTTATTTCTTATTTAAATAGAATTTTCTTATTCTAATAATTTGATTTTCTTTAAATAAAAAAGCAATATTTAAAAAATTATAATAATAATTCCCTTCAGCCAGTAATAAAAATAAATAATGATTTTAAAAAATCAATTTAGATTTTTGAAATTAAGAATTTCCTTAAACTTATAAATAATGTTATTAAAAATAAAAATTCCTTCAATAAGAATGCTTATATTTTTGAAAACAAGAAATTCATATTAAATTTCTTTTAAAAAACAAACTTTTATTTCAAAAAATATAATTTTTAAAAACAAAATTTCCCCCAAGAAATTGCTGAAAAGGTTACAAGTGCACCACCCAAATGTGAGGAAGAGCGTCATGCTCTTCCTCGTTATATATTTTATTCTATAAGTTTCATCGGCAATAAACATTTGGTGTAAAAGCGGCAATAATCGCGCCAAGATAGTTTACGGGCTAAGCAGTAGAATCATATGAGGCTTTGAGTCGAAGGGGAGGGAAAATGAAAACCTGGACCCGAGGATGAAACAACTACGACACCTAAACTACAGCCTTGTCATTTACCCAATGAGCACCCACAAACCCTGACGTTACCTCTTGGGATTTCTTCTTGTAGGGGTAAATTAGGGCAATATTATCTAGCGGAACTGAAACAGCGCATCAAAGCCGCCATCAATGGATTTAATCCAGATACCTTGACATGTGCTTGGGTGGAAATAGATCATCGATTATGGTCGTGCGACTAAGGGGTCAAAAATAGAACATCCCTAATAAAACTTAAAATAATCCCAAACAATTCTCTTGCAGTTTCCATCTAATATCTTAACTTGTTTTTGATGTATTAGAATTGGATTGGAATTGTATACTTCCTTAGGAATTACTCTGTAGTGTAGAATATGAATTTAAAAAAAAATAGCTTATGATTTGATAAATAACTGTAATTATATGTTACAAAGTGTTTGATGTTGATGATGCAGAAATTAAGGAATTTAGAATTGTGATGTGATTTTCATATTGTTTTTTTTTAAAACTGTCTTTTAGAGATTATGCAATGAGAATAGACAAGTTTCTATTCTTGCTAAACTTACCTGTTCCATAAAAATGAACTTTCTTCAAAACAGCAGAAGCCACAAAGAATTTCAAGGCAGAAAAAAGTAAGGTAAAGTAAAATTGTGCTGTAAAAGTAAATATGTAGATATTACTTAATTATATACAGTCTTATTTATTATCAAATAAGTTTAGGTACACTTTCATACTTTCATGAATTATGTTAAAAGTTGATGATCGGGTTTACTCGGGGTAAATCCTAATCAGGGTAAATCCTTTTTACAGATAGTTTTTTAGGTTAGAACATAATAAATAAAATTTAGGTACTTTTGGTTTGTCTTGAGCAAAATATAGAACTGTCAAAAATGTAAAACGCCGCCAACATTTTTTATTTATTTGTTTATTTTTAAACACATGCAAATTAAATAAAATAAAAATAAGCAAATAAATCAAAAATAGTAGAAATTCTTAGCATCCGGTCAACCCCAAAGTACCATAATTTATTTCATATATTTTAAAGTGTAGTTATCAAGTTATATATTATTAAAAATTTCTAAATTGTACCTCGGAATCCTAACAAAAAAGTATTTTTAATAATCATTGATTTAAATTTTTACTGTAAGGTACATAATTTTTTGCATCGTTTTAAATAGAGTAATTTTATAAGGAAAATTATCAAATTTGCACAAAAAATAAAATTGAATTTTTTAAAAGTCTTTTAAATGATGCAAAAAGTTCTATACTTTACAGATAAAAATTAATTCAACTATTATTAAATAAATAAGAAAAATAATAAGTATTTAATAAAAAATATTTTTTGCAGTTATTTTTTATTAAATACTTATTATTTATGCAGCTATTTTGTGCAGTTATTTTTTGCATTATTGGAACCTTATTTTTGCATAGAATCACTTCCATACGTTTAAAAATCCTTCAAAAATGGTGATTTTCATCCAGAAATGGTGATACATTATTTTATTAGCTATGCATACAAAGTGAAATTAACGTTAAGGTGTCCAAGCTTTGACCTTATTTTCTGGATTACGGCTACCAACCCTATTTTCAGTGTTAAAAAAACAAATTCATCGAAAAAAAGGTATGAAATGCTTATTAAGAAAAAAATACGTTTCTGTGCCTGATTTTGCAACTTATCAATTATCACTAATTATTAAGCATATTTAAAATCAATATTTTATTATATTTTTTTCATCATCAAATATGCAAATTGAAATTGATTCGTTTTAAAACCATAGTAATTTAAAGTAATTTGAGTATCTTTAAGTAAATTGGTTTTTCCTAAAGAAAAAAGAGAAATTGAATCCTAAATTTAATTGACAATCAGGAAAAAAATACCTCACTTGCGTTACTTATTTATTTGAATTTATTTTCTTGTAAATAACTTATTTATTTTCATAAATTAATAGCTTTAAACTATATTAAAAGTAGCAATAATTGGTATTACTTGAGATCTTTCTTACCATTGATGACGTAAATTGCTTTGATTCGCTCAGGATAGTTGTCTTGGTACATGGTTACCCAAGTTATTAACATTTCAACAACTAAAAAAAAATGAAAATTTGTTTATGAGTAAAATCTGAATTCAAACAATAATATAATTTTAATAAATGCCAATTTTGTTTTTAAAATTAGTAAAATGTAATTTTGAATGCAAGGAACACTTCATAATTCTGAAATGCAAAATTCTCTACTTATGAACGTTTTCGGCAATGTTTGTTGTATTGAAAATAAATACTTGCACTTTTTTCAATTTATAAATCAATAACATATATGCAAACAAAAGAATAGAAAGAAACTATTTCGAAATTTGAATTTATGGACTCAAAAATATTGATAAATTTGAAAATATTGTGATTTGAAACATGCGATTCATTTCATTGCACATTTATGAGCAGTTGGCAAAATTTCAATTAAATGTCAAACAAAATTCTTCAATTTTATTAGTTTGTTCTAAACTTACCTGTTTTGTTAGTGGCCATAGAGCATGTCAGCTGGTCAAAATTGTATATGTAAACAACTTTTGTATTGAGTTTTCCATTCTGGGAAGAAAAAAAAATTATTCTTCACTTATTCACAAACTAATTAACAATATCCTGCTTTAAGTGAAATGGGATAATGATCAATATACTCAAAGCTAAAATTCTATATGGAAAATTTAAAAATTTTTGATCGCCTTTCGGAGATCATAGATTACCGATTGGCACAATGGTTGTTGTCAAAAATTTTTTCCTGCTTCAACTCTAACCTTTGGGACCTTATCAGCTTGGAACCCTCTTTATTTGCGCTATTCACCTGAATTGAAACCGATCCAGTTCGAATTCTGTGTTAGAATTCCTGATTCTTAATTAAAACAATAAAAACAAAAATATCGTTCAAATGATGAAATTCTCTTTTATTCACAACTCAAGAAGTATTTTTGGGATCACTCTGGTACCATATATATCTCAAAAATAAACTCACTCACCAACTGATTGCATAACAAAATTAAAAGTGAAAAAAATAATTCTAAAAAAAGTTATCAAACAGCAGCGACGCATGCGCACTGTTTGCTATTATTCTTGAACACAGTTGAAAAGTGTGATGATGTCCAAATAAGGTGCGCACGCCATCAAACCCAAAACTACACCCATTTTGCCAATGAGAAAAGAACATTACTTTTAACAAACATGTCACGTCATGAGCTTTAACACGTCATGAGCTTAGATCTTTTTATTTAATAATCTGATTATAGTAGAAGGTTAGAAGTGGTTTTGGAACATAATACCCCTTTTGCATGGGGAGGAGTAAAAAAAAAATTAAATAAGCATTAAGTACCATTCACAAAACTAGATGTCATACAAAGACAATTAAAAAGAACTTTTGTGTGGGTTATTCTCAGAAAAGTGATAATTTCATGTCCTTGTAGTCAAAACTATAAAAAGGACCACCCTGAATAACGTTCGATTCAATGATCTTCACGTCTAGGGACTCTATCTTAATGGCCCGAGGAGACGACCTCAAATTTGTTAAAAATACGACTTTTTCAAAATATGACTTCTCAGAAACTATTCGACCGATTTTGCTCTAGTTTTGAATTTTGCGATGTAAAATTAAATACTTTAAAATGATGTAAAAATTGTATACCTCACAATTTAAAATTTTTTTGACTATTATTAAACAAAATAATAAACATTTACTAATTTTTTTTTCATAATCTTTGAGTAAAAGAATTTCGTAATTGTGTTCAAAAATGTTTAAATTTGTTAAAAAATCATCAAGATATGACGAAATACATAAAAACTAAAATTAACATTAAGGTTAATTGGAACTTCGAACCGCTTTCCTGATCAAACTATTAGGATTATATTTTCTAGATTGCGGCTAGCTTCTATATTTCCGGGGTCAGAAATCTAAATTCATTGTAAAAAAGGTATCATTATTCAGGGAAAGTACGGTTTTGTGTATGATTTCTTAACTTAAAATATCGTCTGCACTAATTACATAGCATATTTGAGTTTTATAATTTACGAAGAAAATTTTTTTTAATGAAAATTAACTAAATTTTTGAATTTTATTTTAAGTTTTATATGGTTTATCATACAATTTTATAATATGTCATTATATATTTTAGATCCTCGTGCTTTAGAAATTACTTTTTGTAAAGATATTTTTTATCTAAATAGAGGAATAATAATAATAATAGTAATGATAATAATAGATTGTAATATTATGAGTGAGTAATAAAAAGTTTTCAAAGCATGCTTTCTGTTTAAAAATATATTTAAGAGTTTGTGATGTACAATTGTATGACTTCATATTAAAAAAACTTTATTACATAAGTTGATGAGTTAAATATTGGACTATTGTAATAAGCGATTTTCTACAGTCTATAAAAAATATCTACAGATAAAAACAGTGAAGTATACTGTGACAAATAATAATTTCAAGAAAATGAATCTGTGTCTCAGACTTTCACCATATAGAAATAAGATTTCTATGTAAAAGGTATAAAGTAAATCTGTACTCACACCTGAGATAAATATTTTATGTCAGCAGAGTTTGTATCAACAAATCATTGTTGGGATTAAAATCTCCGTCACTTCATTTGGAGGCTCGTGCTTTGTGCCCTTAATTACGTGCATTATTATGAAGAAGTTATCATAGAGAGAATTTTGCTTCTATAGTGTATCAATTTCACAATGGAGTTGAATCACAGTTTTATTTACATAACGTTTAAAATTATAAACTATTTGCTAAAATGTAAGATCTAACATAGAAAATAATCGTAAAATGAATAAAAAAATGTAAATTTATATAATGGAACTCAAAACTGCATAGCAGAAACTAAACGGTTTTAATTCATTAGTGATTAGTTTGACTAACTGTTAAATATACGGAAAAATTACGAAGCAATAATGGGTATTTTTTACAGTGTATGTTAATGATAGTATTATGGTAATGTGAAAATATTATATTTTTGTGCAATTTATTGATAGATCATAACTACTGAATATATGTATACAATTACTGTAAAAAGAATTAAAAACATATTATCTAACACAAAAAATAAAAAATATTTGCTTAAAATTTCTGGCTATAAAAATCGATTAAGTTTTCACTCTCACTCATAGCGTTACAACCATTACAATATATAAACTATATTTCTCTAGTTTACCTTTTCATTTTCTTTTTTTAACATGTCTATTGCTGTTTCTGTTCGCAATAAATTCAGTTTAAATATTTCAATCTTCTTCACAGAGTTCAGAATACCTGTAAAAGCATTATGATATTGTGTTACAAAACTTAGGCTTCGCCGCAGTAAGAAATGGTGCTATTTAGTGAATAATATGCTATTTCCACAACTTTAGTGAGTTTTCAACATAGGATAGATCATGATTGTTAGGACAAGTTTAGCCTATCTAAAGCTAGCGCTATTCATACTTATTTTGAAAATGGCATTTCTGATCGAATTTTTTAATGTTTAAAAACTTACTCCAAGGCTGCATTACCTGGGCCCAGGAAAATTTGCAGAAACTGATAATAGAGTAGAGATTTTGATAATTTTCTTCTAGGTGAGAAAATGTGGCAAAATTGGTGAATCGTGAAAAAGTTTAAAAACCTTTAAAAGGAAAAGTTTTTTGACATTTAATAACCTTTTTGTCTTTTAATTATTTATCCGTTCTAAAGCCCAGATAATTCTTCGCAACAAGATGATACATAAAGTTTGAAATAATCGTTTTGCTTCAAGTAAAAGGCACTTAAACTGTGACTTTTTTTATTTTCCTTGGCGACAGAGCTTCGAAAAACTATGTTAAGGGTTGCTCATTGACTCTTCTTATTTATTGTTGCTCAAGTTTTGGATTTTACCCCTCTTGAAGCATTGCCCTCTAATCCAAAAATGCATGTGGATAGATCAGTTAACAAACAATTAAATAAAAAAAATACAGTATTGTTGTAGTTTTTTATTAATTTTTTGGAAAATTTTTAAAATGCATTATTTAGGATTATAAAAATTTTAAAAGAATCGAAATAATTTTTATCTAGGCTGAAACATTTTGCCAGATGGGTCATTTTTTCAAAAAATCTTAATTTCTTTTAAAAATTTAAAAAATTTTGATCATTTTTAAATCCGCTACATGTTAGCATTCAGATAGCAAGATAGCAAACTTAAAGCTTATAATATTTGTAAGCTAGCTATAAACTTAGATTTTAAAACGTTCGAAATATTTTATCTCACAATTAATCTCGCTTACATTTTTTTTTAATTTTAAAATTTCAATACAATTTGAAAAAAGAAAATTGGATCACAAAATATATAAAACAATTCACGATATATTTTCCTCGTAAATAATATGCGATTAATTAACATAAGTCTCCTTTCTTATCATTATGTTTATTCTATTAATTTTATTTTATTATCGGATTCGCAAATGATTATTGAAAAAAAGATTTTATTTCTCCATTTTGGAATGAACTTTTACTGTTCGAACGGATACCAAATGATTTCCGTGATTTCTACGTCTTCTAATTTTTTTTCTTTTCATTCAAATCTTTCAGATAAAATCAGGCAAGAAATACTCGGTAATGCTGTATAGAAGCATTTATTGCGATTCATTTTCAGAAAAGTTCCATGTACGCATAATAAGTATAAAATAAGCTAAAATATATTTGAGTTATTTTTGAGTAGGCATTATGAACCAAATATATGTTGTTCTTTTATTAGAAAAGGAGTAATCAATATTTTTTGAGTAATTGTAATACTGTCTTAAATTCATAAAATAATGTTCGTCATCACACTGTTAAAATTTTCATTCTAAAATTATGGTAAAATAACTGGCAGCTGTCTGTCCATCCGATTAACCGTTAAGTTTACCATAAAGAATTTTTTTTTTCCTTTATGGCTTTGAAACAATTTATAAAAAGTATGGTTATAAAACCATGAAAACAAAACTTCACGGTTTTCTAACCATTTACAACTAGCATTTTTCAAAAACGTAAAAAAAAAATTATTATATAACTAGATATAGGAGCTCGGCTTTTCGTAAGGTAATGGGCATTGGAGAGTGCCGGACATTGGAAAATCTTTATGTGTTGAATGTTTATGTGGGGAAATATTGTGATGTCAACACTAGGACTCGAACTCAAGTTCTGCCGGTCATGAGATTGACAGATAAGCCCGCTCGGCTTTGTTATGTGCGCTTTTGCAAACAACTAAGTAGATTCATTAGGTCGTTCTAGTTGGTGCCTCAAAATTGTGGTTGTTATACCGTATTAGGTGAAAGCAGTTAATAAACAGTTTTTCTCAAATTTAACAGTTTGACTACCATTTTATTTATGGTTATTTGACTGTTTCGATTAAATATGGTAAAATAACCATTCAATAAATTGTCATTTACCCATTTTTTCAGGGAAATTTCTAACAGTGCGTAATGACTTAAATATCTGGCTGTTTTTCTAATTTTTGTAACTGTAGAATAATTCGTTGTGCTCAAATGTCTTCAAAGCACAATTCCAATAATTTCTATGATGCGGAATTTCAGATGAAATAGGTTTCAGCTCATTCTACTGATAGTTTATAACAGTTTTACTTTTAAAAATATTATGTAATAGATCTTGTAAGAAATTTCCGCTAAATTGCAAACTATAAGTAGGGGAGAGTGGGGTCAATTGTAACAGGGTACGATTGTAACAGAGCAAATATTTCGAGTGTCGGGTTCTAGATTCGGTTCCTACGTGGCGCACAAGGTGTATTTAATAAATCTACATGTACACCCCTGCTGGCAACCATTTTTATGTACTTTTGAAAGAGTTATATCACAAAAGATATTTTCACGCTACGTAAGTACTTTTTTTGGTGTTGGAATATTATATTGTAACATAGTAATTTTGTTTAAACAAATAAAAATTATTAACCGAATATGTAAGTGGACACCTTAATTAACATTTTAAGAAAAAAAAGATTAGTTTTGTTAATTAAATAGCATTGTTTTTAACAAATGAAGCTGAAATGGCGACTTGGGGACGATTGTAACAATAAGTAAAGGGACGACTGTAACAGCTGAAAATAAGTAATCTTATGTTTATAAACCATTACTTAACTCTTTAAGAACCACCAATAGTTTCCTATATCATTTATATTATGTTGCATGTGCATTATTTCATTTGTCACCTTTCACAGCATAAATTAAAATTTTTAACCCTTTAAAGTTAAAAGTTTAACCCTTTAGGTCTCTGCTCATTATTATTTTTACTCCTAAAATATCATTACTATTTTGATCAATAAAAAAATATATCACAACTATGATAATATGTATAATTAACTATGTTTTAGTTGAATTTATGAACTGTTACAATTGACCCTGTAAGTGGGGACAATTGTAACATGTGCGCGACTGTCAAAAATTGTTAATCACTAATATAATAACATTTAAAATAAGGTATTTATTTTTTTTTCTAGTAGAGGATAGTCTACTTTACTCGTCTGTCAATTAATACTAATAATATATTGGAGTTTTTGTTAGTTAAAAATAGTTAAGCAAAAAATTTTACAATTGACCCCACTCTCCCCTACTATTAATAAGTTACATAACCTTGTTTTTACTTTGAATTTACTTGAAATAATCAGCAATTTAATAAAATTTAAATAAAATTAATGGATAATAATAAGGTATCCGACTGGTTTTCACAAAATTACTTTTTAATACAAGGGTTTAAATGTATTATTTTTACTAATTTGGGGTCCTAAAATTATAAATTTAAATTTGCAAATTCATAAGACATTTTTCCAAATAAATTCAAATTTGACAACAAATTGTTCATGTCACGCTAACAACTTTGCAACAAATTGTAATGCATAAATTTCGAAATATTTTTTTTTTGGATTTATAATGTGATAGTGTTTTGAACCAAAATCTTAAAATTTTTTTTTTTTAAAAACCAATAAAATAGTACCAAATATATTGTTAAATATTGGTTTTTTAAAGAAATTTTTTAAATATTTGTACTTAAAGCTTGAATAAAAATAACAAATTCATAGTTAAACCTTAAATTTTATTTCAACACATTACTAACATTATTCTAAATCTGCATATGAAATTTCAAAGAATTCTAAAATAAACTTTCTTTTGCAATGTGTAAGAATCACATTTTCTCAAAATTATTCATTAGAAAAGGCATTTAGAATGCAAGGAAAAATTTATAATTCGAAAATTGATTACTGAAGATTAATTTTTTTGATTTAAAAATATTGATTTTCAAATTAAGAAAAGGTTAAAATGTTGAAACATAAGAAAAAAAATCAGTTTCGGTTTTGGGAATTTACTTCCGGTTTCGTAATTTGTAATTTACTACCGTTTTACATTAGTTTCATTTCTAAAAGTCGGAGAACAAAAATTTAAGTGTTTTAGAAAGCTATTGAACTAACGATCAAATATGGGTGAAAATAATAATAAAATAACGAAATTTTCGTCAAAATTGCCGATTTTCACTCAGTCGGGTACCTTAAATTAATAATCAGTACCAAAAATGATGTAATCTATAATTTTACTTTGATTAGATTAGACAAAATTTAAATATTTTACTGGCCTTTATCGTCTGCCTTTCCAAGCCCGGAATAGATTACTGGACAACCATCCTTATCTTGACCAATCACATTTATTGGTGCATACATCGCAAGAACCTATAAAAAGCCACAGATAATTTTGTATAATTATAATTCTTGATCCTATAGGTTATTTTTGAAAATACATCAATAAACAATATGAATAAGCAGTTAACATTACATAACAAATATTTTATCTTAAAATTGATTTTGGTTTGATTATTGGCAGGATTTGATTTGATTTGATTATTGACAATATTGGTTAGACATAATTATTAACCCTTATATTAATTATAATTTAATTAAATTTAATTAATTGACGCTTTATTTATTTTGATTTGATTATTTCGATTCCCTTTTATACCTACTTAAAAAGATTCTAGAGTTAAAATTAAAGAATATAGCTTTTGTCTTTTCAGTCAGAATTATCTCTATTATAAACCTTGTGAGGGCAACCAACGCTAGTTACTTAAGTTACTTTTGATTTAGTTACTTTTTATTGCATACAATGCGCGAGTTAATGCCAAAAAAAGCATTTGGATTCCACGGGATTCTGAGTTTTGTTTTAAAAAAATGAACAATTTGCCTTGCAAAGTTAGGAACATGCAAGGTAAGGTTACAAGAATTGAAATTGTCAGACTAAATGATTTCGAAATTATGCAGCTTTTATATTCACGTATAAGACAGTGCTTACAAAATAGTACAACTTTTTTGTGTGAAGTATTCCTTATTTTTTTATTTATTTATTTTACATTTTTATCATTTTATCATATCTAATTTTGAATTCTCATGTTTGATTAAAAATTTACTTACTTCGGGAAGTTGATAGTCAGTCAGGATAGTATCTATATTGTACTCCTTCCTCCATGAAATGTGCTAAAATCATACAGTTGTAAAATCATATATACTAGAGTTTAAATTAAATTAATATTTTCTAATGTAAATATCACTTTCGATTTTTAAAAATAAAACATAATTTTGGATAATATACTGTTCATATGTTTTCGTGAATGTGGAAATTTTCGTTTTACTATGAGAAATGTAAAAAAGAAATTAATTAGTACACGAGTTAATAGGTTAAAAGGTTAATAGCAGATTTTAAATCATTTAAATTTATTTTTATTATTAAATAATAATTAAATTATGATGTTTATAATTAAATTATGATGTTTGTAATTAAATTATGATGTTTATAATTAAATTATAATTTTTATAATTAAATTATTGTTAAATTATAATTTTTATACGTAAATTATTTAATTATTAAATTACTTATTTCATAGAAAAACAGCAAACAAAAATATATTTAGTTTATGAAATAACGTTATTATAGACCTTATTTTTGTAAATAGTTTTCTAAATTTTATACGGATACTTTGCATAAATAAATACAAAAAAAATAAGTTGCTTAAAATATCTTTTTTGAAAAATAGGGTGAAAAACATAATTTTCTTGTATTTTATTCAATTTCTGATCTAACAAGAAAATTTGTGATTTTAATTCTTTTTGTCATGTAATTTGATATAAATATAATATAAATGAATACATTTTAAGTGAGTTACATTTAGTTTTGTTCAATAAAGAGGAATAAGTGTTTCAAATTTTATTTAATAAAATAAAAACATAAAGTATTTATTCTATTCATATGGGACAGTAATTATTTCCTTATATAATTTGGTTAAAGTAGTAACAATGACTTTTGATAATATTTACACATGAAGTTAATAATTATTAATAATTATTATTAGTTATTATTAAAGATTACTAATAATTACGAACTTTATAATTATCATTATAATTAACTATAAGTAATAGATAACTAAAATCTAACATTAATAATAATATCCGTTTCTAGTTTTAGTTACTGTTTATCAGTGACATTAAGTTAAACAGACTGAATTAAAACACATTAGCGGAGCCAGGACAATTGATAAGTGAAAACATAATTAGAAATCATTAATATTTTTTGAAATTGAAATTTTTTATTAATAATTCCGGTATTACTTACTTTACTTACACACTTACTTTTCTCAACATAGATTCAGCATTCTTCATGTTGAAATCTCTAGCTTTAAATAAAATTGGGAAATGAAATTATTGTTGATTGAAAAATATCATCTATGATTTAAGCATTTAATTCATAGTTTTTAAATTTTAGCAATGAATAGGAAGGAAATATTTTCTTACATAATATCTGTATGGGAAAATATTTATCCATGTTTTGGTTACCGACGCATTTGCCTTTAAAATTCAATCTTATCAATGAGTAGAAATAAAATATTTTTATATTTAATATCAGTAAGTGAAATGTTAATTTTGTATCGATTTTCGATA
This sequence comes from Parasteatoda tepidariorum, assembly GCF_982258835.1. Classification (NCBI taxonomy): domain Eukaryota; kingdom Metazoa; phylum Arthropoda; class Arachnida; order Araneae; family Theridiidae; genus Parasteatoda; species Parasteatoda tepidariorum. The sequence continues at coordinate 86,157,218 of NC_141761.1, forward strand.
CATTTGCATTTTAAAAGTTTAATTTCGGCAATGAAAATGGAATACAATATTTCCGTATGAACATTTCGCTGCGTTCTTGTAATGAATCGAAAGTTAATATTTTAGTCTAATTAAGTGCAAGTTTGAATGTTTCTTATTAATTTCGGAGATATCTTGGGTAATAATTATGGTAAAATAACCGGCAGCGGTCTGTCTATCCGATTAACCTTAAATTTTAACGCGCGCAATATTTTTCACCTTTATGATTTTGAAACCGTTTACAACTTGTATGGTTATAAAATTACGGACACAAAACTATACGGGTTTTTAATCATTTATAGCTACCAAGGTTTCAAAACCATAGAAAAAAAAATTTAACTGGACGTAGGAGTTAGGCTTCTCGTTAAATAATGGACATTGAAGAATGCCGGACACTTAAAATTCTTCATGTGGGTTAAAGAGAATGGATGTGCCAACGCTCGAACTCAAATCCCCGTTCTGTCGGTCATGAGATTGACAGATTAGCTCTCTAGGCCAGGAATGGCGAACCAATGGCACGCGTGCCAATTATGGCACCCGACACATTATTTCGGGCACGCCACCGATCACATTTGTTATTACACAAATGGTATTACACTATGAAGTATATGTAACAATTAAATTAAAATTCACAAAAAACACACAAAATAATAAACAATTATTAATAAAAAATTAACAATTAATGCTAAAAAAAACAATTAATAACCATAAAAAAAAAGCTCTCAATAAATAACTAGCGAACAAATTAACAGTCCTGCTTAAACTAACATCTTACAACCTAATATAAGTTATTTCTCATCTAATCTGCAACAACAGAAGTCACAGTGATGTTACTTTAAGTTGAATTACGCGTATAGCTGAGACAATGCAAATTTTTTTTTCAATGTAAATAATGAGTTTTGAGTTGATAGTATTTAGTATAAATATTTTCCCAATAGTCAAAATTATTTGACGGCACGTCTATGACCTCATCAAGGCTGGTGTATAAAGGTTCGCCACCCCTGCTCTAGGCTGTAATATGTACGCAAGGAACTAAATTTCTTCACCAAGTGGGCTTAATTGGTGCGAGAAAATTCCTGTTATTTAACCGTTTTAGGTTAAAAAAATAGTTAATAAACGATTTTCTTCACTGTTAATAGTTTCATTACCATCTTATTTATGGTTATTTGACTGTTTTGTTTAAATATGGTAAAACAACAATTAAATAGATTGTTATTTAGCCATTTTTTCCGAAAATTTTCTTACAGTGAAAAAAGAGTTTAAGTGCTTTCCATTCAAAAAAAGATATTAAGTGCTTACCTTTCAAAAAGCGATAAAATAAACTTGGATCCTCCAACATCTTATCAGATACTTCAGTTAAAGTACGTGCTTTTAACTAAAATAAACAAGAAGAATTATGATTTTTAAAAATAATTAAATCCCGATAAATTTCATATGGTTATTTCTATCTAACGGGAAGACAAAATCAAGTGAAATTTATTTAAACTACGTTATTTTTTGTTGCTAAAACCGTATTGCTCAGGAGCAATATTTAAATATTTTATTTCATAAAATAACATTATTTTTACCGAATTAAATTATGCTAATTACTAATGTTTTCAATTAAAATTTTGATATTTTTTGTTTAATATTTAACAATAATATATTCACCTCTTTTATTGCGTCTTTTTCTTCATCAGGGATTTCATCAAGCCATGTCGTAGGCCTGGAATCATCAGAACTCTTCAACCCCATCGTCTGAAAATAAGTAAAACAATTTTATTGTCAATAAACAATTTTAAATCATCACCTTTTTATCCACCCAATAACGTAAAATTAGTTATTTAAAAATCTTTTTTCCAATAATTAAAAACCAATAATTTTTAAATCGTCCTTTCAGTATTAAAAAAAGCCTATAACTTAAACATCAATTTTTCAATAATTGAAAACAAATAATTAGAAAATCATCCTTTCAACAAATGAAAAACAATAATTAGAAAATCATCCTTTCAACAAATGAAAAACAATAATTAGAAAATCATCCTTTCAATAATTGAAAACAAATAATTTGAAAATCCTCCTTTTAATAATTAAAAACATCTAATTTGATAATATCCCTTCAATAATTAAAAATTATTAATTTGAAAATTGTTCTTTCAATTATTGAAAACCATTCTTTTAATAATTGAAAACCAGTAATTTTAAAATAATTCTTTAACTGATTGAAAACCTAACTAATTGAAAACCATAGATTTAAAAATCATTCTTTCAATAATTGAAAACGTATAATTTTAAAATATTTCTTTCAAAAATTGAAAACCAATAATTTGAACATCATCCTTTCATTAATTTAAACATCATCATTTCAATAATAGAAAAACAATAACTTGAACATTATCCTTTCAATAAAAATCCTAATCAATAAATAAAAATGAATGTTGAACTGCTTAGTTAAGTAATTTTATATCCATGTTTTATATTTATATTACAATAAATAATCTTTTTTTTCCCTCAAAAATCTTTTAAAATTTGGTGTATACTTTAGAAACATATAACACACAATATCATCAAAATAGATCGTTAACACTGTTCATCATACCTTTTTTGTAGGAGTACTTAATTTCTTTTCCATAACTTTCTTTGAAATCATTTTTAGCATTTTTTTCTTAATGACATTCTTAGAAATTGACACTCTTTGACAGTTACTAACTTTGCCTTGAAAATAATCTTTTTTAGAATAGTCTTATTTGCTGGTTTAGTTTAGTTACTGTTTTTTAAAGAACAATCTTAGCCTGTAAAAAGAGTAAATAAGAAAGGAGCACTTTCCAACTAAGAGCTATTCTTATTGTCTTAGCAATATACGCATATCGTATATCTAATTTTTTTGTATTACGCCGTCATAATTTTTTTACAGTCAGGTTTCCCCCCCCCCCATTTCATTTAGTTATGTTTGAAATAATTTTATTTGACGTCATTTTTAATTGAAATAACTCAAGATTGAAAATATCGATGTCTGGTTGGCTAGTAAAGAAGTTACATTTATTAAAAATAAGCTTGTATTTAAGCAGTAAAGGAAAGTTAGATTTACCTTGGATACTTAAAAAATATTAAATTGAACTTTATTGACAAATAAAACACTTTTCCTTGATTTAGTAACTTTTAACTTGTTCTGAAAAATTTATTTTTCTCCCCTATCATTAAATGTCTAGTTCTTCATGCAAATTTATTTTTCCTTTTGCAGACATCATTAGATGCTGTTTTATGAACGAAAATATGTTAAATATGTATCTTGAATTTTTATAATGAATGTACTTTTACTACCAGAAGTAATTCTCGTTATTTTAAGTTGGTAAACAGAACTGATAAAACTATAGAATAGGTCAGACGGATTTAATCAGATTTAGATTACATCTGTCTAAATCAGCAGATTTAAGTTAAATTTGATTCATCAGATGTAGACAGAGTTATGAGCTGTCGCGTGTTTATAATATTGAGAAATCAATGTTTTAACGAGTATATCATTTTAAATCATTGCTTTATTTTATAGTGAAAGTGCCCGATTTTGTAAACAAAAACTTTTTTTAGCAATATAGGGTTCATTCTAATAAAAAAACATTTTATATTTATTTACATAGTATATAACAAGTGAGGTACATTCAGAAACACGTTGCAGCAAACGTTCGTCTATGGCTATCAGTCATATATTAAAGATTAAAATTTTTTTTCTTTATTATTTCATTTCGAAAATCTGCATCTTCTATTGGCAATTTTTTTTAAATGTTCGTCAAGTTATTTCTGGTAAAAACGTATTACTTTATATTTAAAGTAAAACAGTTAACCTAAAAGCAACAAATTCGTTTTATTTTATAACCGGCTGTGAAAAGCCGACCCAAATGTTGAGTTTTTATCTATCAATGTTCAGCTTCGCAGCCTTTCAATTTTGAACTCAATCCGGAAGACGAGAAAGCGCATGAATCAAGGATTGAGACAAACTAGCCTTCGTGTAGGACTTTGTGATGAAAGCATTTGAGTTACATGGAGAGGAAAATCATGAAACGCATGACGGCAAAGGGATTCCAACCCATGATCTGTAAATTATTAAAGATATTTTACGTCCGATTGGTGCGAACCGGGAACAGAAATCCCATCAACAAGCCTCCACTAGGATTGAAACCTGGGTCACTTCATCGGGAAACGAACCCCGGAGCTACCATTTCGTCCATTATAGAGAATGTATATAACCGTTGATTTATTGTAGCATATACATTGTGAAGCTTTTAAAATTTTATTACTTTCACTTAAACATCTTAAAATATTACTACAATTTCTAAGTTTCACATAATCATAAAAATACGTCTTTAAGACACAACTTAATTGAAAACATAACTTAATACTATAAAGTAGCTTGTTTTATTTTAAAAAATAAGGCATTTTATATTTTTCAATACTTTCACTTTTACCTAACATCAGCTGAGAAAAAAAAATCCAGGTATAGTTACTATACTGAATGGCTATGACATTTTTGGTCTAAGAAACCATAAGTCTGGTTAATAAACCGAAGTATACCGTAATTGAATTACCAATTACCAATTTACCTATTTAATTACCGATTTCCAATTTACCAGCTAAAAGTTTATTTGAAATACAGGTTTTCAAAATTATAGTTTTTATTACCACATATTTATTAAAAAAATACAACCAATAAGCAAAAAAGTACAAAAAATAAAAAAAATTTTCTAATTTTAATTTTTAGTAAAAAAATAAACAAAAAAAATTACAGCATAAATGGTATTTATGCCAAGTTGAAAGATGTCATGATAAAACTATAAAATTTTATTGCATGTTATAAAATAATCTAAAATTATTAATAAAGCGCTTCAGTAAAAATTATTGAACTTTTTGGTGCTCCCATTGACCCAGAAATACCGTAAATTTTACCATGTTCCGGTAGTTTTGACCATACATTTTTCTCAATCAGATAGACTATTAAAAAAGTTACATTGCAATAAAAAAAATCAGAAAAATTTTCAGAACAAAATAACTAACACTGCGCCTATTTTCTGTTATTTAATTGTTAATTTTCTTTGTTAAGAAAATTTTTTCCATGCACAAATTTATAGAAAAATTAGAAAAACCATAGTAAAAATAATCTTATTAAGCAATAATATTTGATATTTAAATTAAATTGATACACTATACATGACTTAAATCTGAAACACTTTAAAAAATTTTTTTTAAGTAAATCAATTTCTTAATACTAACGTAAATATTCATTTTTTTTCAGTCAAATTTATGAGCGATACTAATAATAAGGATTTTTAAAATAAAAGGAAAATATTACACTCACTTTTCTCTAGAAATTCTTTTAATAATTTTATTAAATTATTTTATATGCAGAAGTAAACTTCGATTATCTTTCTGTCTAAACATTCAGTTTGGGGGGAATCTTGTTTTATAGTCTCCTTGTGCACCTCTCTTCAAATAAGGAAAGTTATCATATTCTCTCATGAAAAATTCTCTGCTACGTAAATAAGAAAGTCTTATCATCAAGATCTTATCGCGATACAAAAACATTTTACTGAATCTATAATCTTTATGACTGCCCCTACTTTTTACTAGCAATTACCAGAAATACTTCATATTACGCTTAAGATGCTTGTTTCTTTTGATTAAGAAAGAAAATCATTTTTTTATTTGCAAAATATTTATCATTATAAGCTTTTCTAAATCTATCATTTTATTGATAAAAAAAGATTTCAGTATTTTAAAGGCGTATAGGGGGTAAGGGTGTAATAGAATTTTATATTGGGTTTGTAAAAGAATTTAAATTTATAATTAATAGAAAGGAATATAATAAATAAAGAAAAGATTAATGGAAAAGAATATAATAAATTAAGAAATAATTAATATAAGGGAATATAATTAATAGTATATAAATCTGTAATTACATTTATTTTATTCACATGGTTTACGAGTTGAAAGTATGAAATACATTAGCATTTTATGATACGTCTTTCACATTTTATCAAGATAACAATAATACTTAGTTGATTGTTATTAATTCTTAAAACATTCTATTTAATACTTTAATCATTAGAATATTTAAGTTTTCTATGTATCTTTAAATAAACTTATAATAAATTAGTGCTAGACTCAGCGACTTTTGCCCTCTTTAATGAAAAATATATGACCATATATCTATGGAACTGAGCATTGAGACTACCATATAGCACTGAGACTACTCATAATAAATAAATGCAGAATTTATATTTCAACGTTTAAGAAATCACAATTAAATGTGGCTTTTGTAACCCTGTACTTTTGTTACATGTAACGAAAAAGTAAAAATTATGTTACTTTTCTAAAATGTATGTAAAAGCATGTAACGAGAAGTAGAAAACAAAAAGTGCTTAGTCTTATGCTCTCTGCTTTCTTGAAAATAAGTATTACTTTTGTTTGCATTTTTTGCTAGTTACTGAAAATCGTTACATATAACGATACTGTAAGTATTGCCGTTACCTTACAGTGTTATGTATCGTAAATATTAACTGGAGCGTTGATGTTAACATTGCTACTGTAAAGGTTTTTGTAAGATTTATTCGTTGCAATGTAGCGATTTTTTGTTTTTTTTCATGTCATATTTCCTTATTGCTCTTAAGTATTCATTTGCCATCATTATTTGTTATTAAATTGGAGAAAAAGTATAATGGAATTCAATTCGCTTTTATTTTTATTTATTTATTTATTTGTAAAAAAAAATATACTACAAATTACCGAGTAAAATCTCTGGCATTAAAGGAAGAATTTTACTTTTATGAAAAAACTACAGAGAAATAATTATTTAGCATTGCAAATGCAAACTCTATGACATTCTTTTGAAATTCAAATGTTTAGTTATGTAAAGATTACCGCGCAATTTATTACTATACATTTATTCCGGATTACACCAAAATTTAATAGTATTTAAAATTAAATCAGAATAAAAAAATTTGTTGAAATACTCAGTTGTTTATTGTTAAATAAAAGACTTATTTTCTACACTATAAAGTGCTTTTTCTTCGAATAAATGGCAAATACACCGTACAAATCCTGAATCGAATTACGGTATAAAGTACTGGCACTTTGGGTACATCATTCGTAAAATCCATTTTTACAGTAAAATATTATGCCTTACTTTTCCCATTATTCTTTATTTAATTAGATTGATTCAGGGATTTTATTATAATTATTACTGTAAAAATTACGGTATATCAGATTTTTTGCTCCGTAACATGCTCCGGTAAAAGTAAAAAGTATCGGCACCCTGAGTACCAATACTTTTAACCATAATTTGATCTGGAATGTTTTACAGAGACTAATTTTTCAAACTATTTCATTTACTTTTCAATTATTTCAGCCCAAACACAATTTATTCTATATCTTATCACAAAAATTTTTTTCCTTATCTTATCACAAATAATAACATTTTGATTATTTAAAAGTGTAAATCAATAAGCAGTTTTTTTCACTGCGATTAGGAGCTAATATTATAAGCAATGTCTTTAATGCTGCAACTAAGTAAATATATACACAAGTACTTAATGTCAAGTTTTATTTGATAACAAATCTTCGTTTTTCAAATCCCTGATAATTAATGTGACTCCCTAAAATCAAATTTTGATTGAATAAAAATTGATTGACTGAAAATTAATACAATATTAATATTATATAGTTGAAAGATTCATAGTTGAAAAATTCTAATAATATTTTTTGCACAATATATTAATTTACACTGTAAAAAAATCCGGATCAAATATACGGTATGAAAGGGGGGTACTGGTACTTTTTTTTTTACCGTAAAAGGCCTTTTTACCATGTTCTGGAACAAACAACAACATATTACGGAGCAAAAAATCTGATACACTGTGATTTTTACAGTAATAATTACCGCAAAACCACTGAATCACTCTAACCAAATAAATTTTACTTTAAAAACTACGGTATAATATTTAACGATAAAAATGGATTTTACAGATGGTACACTAAAGTGCCGGTATTTTTTACAGCAATCTGAGGTTTTTTACAGCGTACCAAGCGATTTTGTTCTCCAGATGCTGCGTATAAATATTCTTTTCAATTGTACTTAAGCCACAATGGATCAGGGGATAGAGCGTTCACCTACCAATGAGATGAACCGGGTTCGAATCCCAGCAATGGCTAGTCAATACGAATTCGCATCCGGCTTGCACGGACCACAGTGCTGACGTGGTTGAAGGATGATGGATTAGAGTCCCTTCGTAAATCAGGCTAACCGTGGAAGTTTCTCGTTTTCTTCCTCTCTGTGCAAGTCAGTTCCATCAAAAAGTCCTCCACTGTGGTAAATTTCGTCCAATACATACTTGATCCAGGAGTTCCCTTACCTTCTGGATTGGGTTCAAAATTGCAAGTCTACGGAGATGAACATTAGTAGTCGTAATTTAAAAAATTGGGTCCGCTGTTCAACGACAGTTATAATTATAATAATTTAAATTCTACTTGGCGATGATCATCATTAAGTTAATGTAACTTTGATCAAATTGTAATTGAAATCCCAAAAGTTTACTTTGACTGATGGACGTGACATAAACACTTCGATTGATGGGGTCAATATGACCTTTAACGAAGGTGAACGTTTTACTTCACGTTTTATCAGGATAATAGAAACCTTACTATACACTATCTCTGTGAGTTCATTTTTTAAGTTGAAGGCGATTATTTTCACTCAGTGTCAACAAATTTAAGATAACTCTATCGAAATATACTTTAACGAGGCATTATTTATTTATTTTTGAAAAAACATCGCATTTTTGTTTTCGAGAAAATTAAAAAATTATAATAAATAGAAATAAAAAAAGGTTTCAATGACCCCAAGTTAATATGAATGATATAATCAGTTTTAGAAAGGCCAATGCCGCTGGTTGTTAGCAAGATTTTTCTCTCGAAGGATTTTTAGAATTAGGATAAAAACTCCATTATTACGATAAGAATTCAGTTACATAGCTATGATAAAAATATATTTAATAGCCTCATCAAAAATGTTGCTAGAATTACAAAAAGAATAGTGAGAAAACGGAAACTTTGCTTTTTTTGCATTCTGTAAAAAATTTTCTTAATTAAAAATAAAATATTTTTATATTATACGAATTGTAGTTTAAAAAAATCTTAACAATATATAATTAGTAATTTGATTTTCAAAAAGTATAAATTTATTTTAAATTTTTATTTTGCTTTCTGATCAAAAGAGGGCAAATAATTAACTTTTCAATGTGTTATAAACGGGGCAAAATTTCATTTTTCAAAATCGATAGCAAATTTTGCTAGTGCTATAAAACTCTACTACCGAAATCAAGGTTCATACAGGCATTTTTTAAGAGAAATTACAAAGCATTTTATAATGCAGCGTCTTCAATAAAATCATTGCTGTGAAACTTATATAGTAAGTATTAAATATTTTTTATGCGTATGAAAGTTTAAATACTCAAATGCGGTATTATTACTACCGAATATGTCGGTAGTAATAATACCGTACTTAAAATATCGAGATTTGAAAAAAAAAAAAAAAAAAAAAAAACGATAGAAAATTGCTGGTGCGGATGTTAGATAACTAAATATAATAAATGGCGTAGATTTACGACTGCAATTGAGTACGTCAAAAAGTGATTAGTCAAATTTGAAATTTACATATCGTAATAACATATTAAAGAAAATTTTTATTTAAAAAACTATTCGAAAACGACCGTAAAAACGAACTGCTGCGGAAATATTCTGAAAATGGTTTAGAGGAATCATGGAATTGTCGCGAATGAAGCGCGTCAATAGGTGCTTACTTAAATTCAAAATTCGTGTGACAAAAGAACGTACAGAAAAAATAGGAATTTAATAAAACGTGCTGTACTCTCAAATAATTCCCAAAAAAACGAGGAAAAAAAAAGAAATTGTCTCTAATTTAATTCGTAAAAAATTAATACTCAAGTTTAAGACTCACATGTCGTAATATCATTGTATTGAAAATACCGTAAAAACTAAAGGTAGCGAAAAATAACTACTGAGATCACAAAACGATGTGAATCAACGGCGTAGAACTGTGAATCATGTGCATTACTCAAATTCGAACTTCGGGTGTCGCAGACAGTCATATTAAAGATACTGATTTTGAAAAATCCTATGGAAGTCGTCAGAAAAGTGATAAATAACTATTGAAAAAAGCATGCAATCGGGTGGCAAGTGATTAGTTCTGTAGTAATATATAATTAAAAAATTCTAAATAAAACACTCTTATGTCAAAGTGTTTTCAAGCATTCTTATAAGATATTTGATAATTTTTAAGTACATTTATAAATCATCGCATTTAATTATGATATCACTAAGAACATAGTTATTTATTTTTTCCCTATTTTTCTTGATATGAAATAAATTTAAAATATTATAATAATATACATATAGATATATAGACTAAATGTGTCTATTGTTGAGAATATAAGATTTTTTTAAGTAAAAAATTGAGAACTACAAATTCCATAAAACTTTTAAGAAACTGTTAAGCTCATCAATGTGATTTTCGTAGCACGTAAGATCATTTAATTTATTTCCTTACAAAATCACCATTTAAACTGTAAGTTATTAAATACTATAAGCATTATTCTGCCGTGCAATAGAAAAATTAACATAAGCGACAAAAAATTCAAAATTCAGATTTTCACATATTTGACAAATCTATATGAAAAAATACTGTTCCAAAAAATTTTTTTTTTCAAAAATAAATTTTGTTTTATAATTTTTGTTTTTATCAGTTTTCTGATTTTAGCGTAACAATAAAAACAAAAAAGTTGTCAAGTCACTTTTCTCGAAACCATTGTGAAGTACATACGCTTTTTTTTTTTTTTTTTTTTTTAAAGTTTGCAGTATTAGCGAGCTACTTTATATGAATCCTCTTCAAAATTTAGTGTCATTTAGAAATTTAACCCTACAAAATACACCAGTAAGATGAATTAATTCTTGAGGATTAATCCTGTTACACTATGATGCACCCTCTAGGTAATAACATCTTCATTTCATAAACGTCATTGCCAAAAAAATGGGGGAAATAATATAATAAGTAAATTGCCAAAATAATTAAACGCGTGTACTTCTCTTTTGGTATTTGAATGCTTTTCATGATGCTTTTCATTGATGCAGAGGCCCAATTTTGTACAACCACTTAAATGTAGGCAACAAGAATAGTTATTTTTCTTATCTCTTGTTTTTAACTTTAAGGAATTTAAATCAATAATACATAACGAAATTTTCTTTATTCGCCTGAATTATTGAGGAGCAGTTTTAGAAATTTTTAATTATTGAGGAAGCAATTAACCCCCTCCCCCCAACAATGACGCCCATGGATGCAGACTTTTTAAAACTATCCTTAGTTAACATTTCTTTAACCAGTTTTGATGTCATGTTCACCAAACCCTTATTATCATTTTTTACTTCTTATTTCATAAATCTATTTTAATATAACTAATAAATAATTATGATTTTGAAGGAAAACCTTGTAAAATGTCTCCTGTTTAACACCATGTTTGCCATGTATGTTATTAGATATAGCAACCTATCTATGTTGATTTTATTTTATTATGAAATTCTTTTCTTCAGTTAATTTTCCTACCTTTTTGGTTGGCGCTTTTTTTAATGCGTAGCTCTTTTACAGAATTGCATAATTGATACGAATAATTTGAAAGAAATTTCGAGGACAATAACAACGAAATCAGTAATAGTTAAACCAGGACTTCCAAAATAAATAAATATGTCTTAGCTTTTGTTTTTAATCAAAGACAGTTCGTAATACACGAAAGGTTAAAGCTGTTCTTAAGATAGATAGATGTTCATTTTTATATTTGTTTTTAGCATGTAAGAAGAGAATGAGCGATAAGGAATTCTTAAACTTGAAACATTATCGAAGAAAGAAAGTACATAGATGATAAACTGCAAATAATCGTGATGAATGATCGTGTAAAGGATACAATTAGTTATTGATAAAAGCTGTTTCAACGACCTTAGCTATTAGATAAAGATGAAACGAAACTAATGAATCATTTTTACATTACTTCATATATCTGTCGTTTTATGGAAGGACTAGATAAGTGACAATTTCAAACTTACGATAAAATAATGAAAAATGCAAATTCGATATCATAATTTCGGGAAACGTTTGGTACAAAAAACAATTTGAATGTTTTATATAAATTTGTTGAACTTCCATATATTATGTAATTATCTTGTAAGTTACCAAGTTTTCTCAAAAAAAGTTTGTAGCATTTTTGTTTAAAATTCACTGATTTGCTTTGTCTACTGAATTCAAATCCGTTCAGGATTATTTTAAAAAAGAAAGGCATTCCAAACACGATGATTATTATTTATGTAACGATATACACCGAAGAGCCATTACATTATGACCACCCTGCTAATAACATGTAGGACCACCTTCAGCCCTCAAAACTGCTAGCAACCGCCGTGGCATTGATTCCACAAGGTGCTGATAGGCAGTCTTAAGGTATCTGACACCAATCGCTCACCAACTGGTTCCGCAATTCCCTCACATTGCGAGGGGGTAACGTGGCAGCACGAATTTGGTGTTCTATGAGGATTATGGGTGTTAATGTGCCCCATGAAAACATCGTTCCTGGGCCAGAAACCATGATAACCTGGGCAAGCCTATTGTTATAGATGGAGGGTGGTCATAATGTAATGGCTCTTCGGTGTATATAAATTGTAATCTATATAAATATATAATAACTTATGAATAATAAATAATATAACTAAACTAACAAACTAAAGCCAATTTTAAAGAGTAATAATGGTAAATAGAATAAAGGATTTACTTATAAGGATTAAGATCACCAGTAATTTTTTTAGCTAGTGATAATTGCTAACAGACATATGAAATCAAAGCACAATAGCAAGAATCAAACCAACGAAAGAAAAGGGAACCATACGTAAGATAATATTCTGCCTTTATGTATATCAGGATAGAAAGTGATTCTAAAGAATTTAACCTTGAACAAGGGTCGGCAAAGTGGTAGGAATCGATGCAAAATCAGGGGTCGATCCGTACTAGGGATCGATATATAATTAGGAGTTCATCTGATACAGGTATTTATTAGAAACTGCTGAATGAATACCAATGCTATGTTTTACCTTTTAAAGATCGCTCGTTTAGAAATGCGTTTCTCAGACTTGAGAGAAATTGTTTCTTCTCCGTTCTGCTATAAGATGGCCTAAGCTCTAGCCTTTGAAACACAAGTAAAATCTTTCGAGACGGGATTATTCTTTGGGACAAAATTTTTTTATTTCGCAAGATGCATTTGCAAAGTTCAATTATGTTCAAAGTTGTCTCCAAGGAAAATACATAACATCAATTCAAGCAGGGGCAGATATTTAAAACTTTCAAATTAAAATAAACTTATTTAAATCTTATTTAAAATAAAAAAGGTCGTGATTTAAAATACACTGAAGAGTTCATTCTCAAAATGCCCATCAACTGACATGAAACTGGTTGCCAGGAATAAAATTAGTCGATAGAAACAGCAACATGGAAACCTGATTTTCAAATTTTACTTTTACTAAATTTTTGGAAGCACTATTTTTCCATTAAAACTAGTCATAAATTAATAAATCAAAATACATATGAAGTCCACCTTTTAAGGAATCAAAATTAGCACTTGGAATACAAAAAAACCTAACATTAGAGTAATATTTTTAGGTGCTTCTTTTTTTTTCCTTACTGGACACTTAAATGCTCTGATATATTGATAGGGAGATTCAGGGACAATAAGTCATTTTGGGGTCTTACTTAAGCGACCCTTTACTACATGAATCACTATCCTTTTTTCCTCATTCCTATGGGAATAAAATGAAACAAGTAGTATAAATATTTGATTAAACTTTTATTTTATTAAAAATGACGTCATTCATTAGACTCAAACCATACCTTTACTTTTAGATAGCTAATTCTATTTTAAATTAAAAATTAGTAATAAAAAAATTTAATAATTAAAAAAGCTCGAAATATTTAAGCAATCCATTTCTTCTGGAAAAATATGCTTTTGAATTTCTAAAAAGAATTCAGATCATCAAAATTGAGGGAGGACTATTTGACTGGTTGGCAAATTATTCTCATTATATTTGCATAAGACGTGATGATAATCGGTTGGTTAGAGGAAATCAAACCTCGATTATCTTTTGTTCGAAAACATGACAAATTAAGCGTTCACCTTCAATACCTGAATGATAAATTGCGCAACATTAATCTTAATTAAAATTATGAGGCGTGACAACATGCAAAATAGGATAAATATATTTTTTTTATGTTCAAAAAGGAAAAACGAAATGAAATTTCAACAGAGATTGAAAATATGCGACATCAACAAAAAGTTTGCGAACAATAATCTTTATACTTGTTGTCTGTCGATAAACAATTTATTTTGAGCATCATTAAAAAAACTTATACACACTTTTGAGATTTTTTTAAAAAAAACTTTTTTAATTGTATTGCTAAATTAAATTTTTAATTTAAATTTTGTCTGTGTGAGTGGATTTACCCCTTGAGTCAAAGATGGTCGAAGCACAGGAAAGGTGGTTTAAGGTTAAATTGAAAATTTAGTGGAATTTTGTCCAGCAAGCTACAACCGTAGAATCTTGAAATTATACAATAATTTAAAGAACGTACGTTACACTAAACAACTGATTAGGGAATCATTTTCCTTCTTGACTTCGGTGACCTACAAAATGCTTCTAAATCAAAAATAAATATTCTGGAAGCCTAAATTTGATTTCTACAACATTGGTCAGTGTCGATTAAAATGTGTTACAAATGGGTTAAAATAAAGCTTCTCGGGGTTAATTACCTCTCTCTATCTAACGAGAACATTGACCATTCGATGATGCGTGCATCGACTGCAACACGCATCCAAATAATTTTCAATTTTTCTAATATCTGATTAAAAATCTGATAATGGTGATGAAAAGGATGAAGATGAGCAAAAAAATATTGGAGGTTATGCCCACAACTGATCAAGATTTTGAAGGCATAAAACCTTTAAAATAATTGACGTTACATATAAAAAAAATTGTAAATAATAGCAAGTATTGAAAGAGATATTGTTGAAATTGTATCTTGGAACAGAAAACATGCAAAGATTAAACATTTTCTCTAGAAGTTCTCGTGTCAGTTTTTGAAGAATAAGCTTCATTTTTTTTTCTTACGCCATTTTATGTTACACCATTTCGCCCGTTCTGAACTCTAGTCCGACAGAAAACGTAAAATCGGGGTTCTGTATTAATATGGACAGAGGGGAACTTAGTTAATAGATGACTGTTGTTACACACGGTGCTTTGTCTTTTTGCTTAGAATCATCAATAAAACAGTTGCCCTCTTTTACACTTAACCGCAAGAAAATACTCATTATGGAGAAATCATAAGCAATCTTTTAGATAATTACCTTACATGACATGAGTAACGAGTTCAGGTAAGCGGGTGTAATGGTCTAGATATTTAAAAAAAAATCGAATTATTTGGTATAGTTGAAAAAGACGATCCCACGTCGGCGAGGTCTTACGAATTTTACTGATTTACAGTATGCGATATAATACGCATTATTATTTTTTAATAAATGGATTCATAATTAGTAATTAGATAGATTCATAATTAGTAAGTTTTCTAGTGTTTTATTATTCACGAAGATAGATTCGGGTGTCTTAAATCAGCTACACTAAATCAGCTTTTCCTTTTTGTATAGAGACAGTAATCTGGAACTTAAATCTTTGAATAAAACTATTCCAAAAAATTATTATTTTTCAAAACTTCATTTTTAATCTATGAGCCGTTATCTTTTAAGATAGACTTAAACCTTTATCAGTGAAATTATCAGAAAGATAATCTAGAACATTATCTATTGCAAGCACACTTAATTATCTTTATAATTTTTTTATTGTTAATTAAATTACATCTACATCTTAGTAACAATATTTTTAAAAGGAAATTCGAAATGACTTTTTCTGCTTTTAAATTTAATTATTATATGCAAAAATCTACGTATGTAGTTGAAAGACATGCATTGAAATTCTCAAAGTAGGCAGTTACAATATAAGTAGTAAATTATAATCAAATAAAAAGTTATATTTATTTAAATATTCTTACAATTAATATATAGGTGCAACTTTATATTTTTTT
This sequence comes from Parasteatoda tepidariorum, assembly GCF_982258835.1. NCBI lineage: Eukaryota > Metazoa > Arthropoda > Arachnida > Araneae > Theridiidae > Parasteatoda > Parasteatoda tepidariorum. The sequence continues at coordinate 86,173,440 of NC_141761.1, forward strand.
TTCAGTTTAAGTTGTAACCTTATTACTATTAGAGAATAGTAGTAGTAAAATTAATGTTATTTTCCATTAAAAAAATCACAACAAGGATACGCTGTAAAGGTAGACTCTGCCCTTTGATGCATATTTTGGGAACATGTGTCGAGGAACATAGATGGAAAAATAAGCCTTTTTTAAAAAAACTGACAAACAAGCATCAATGTCAACTACAGGGAAGTTGAGATTGTAAACGTACGAATAAGTTTACTTTCAGAAGAGAATCGTTGAGGTTGGTGATTTTTAATATCAGTTTCATTTCCCCTTCTCTTATGAATTTTACTGCATTTTAATATACTCAATTTTGGTTGTTCGAGGATGGAATCTTAAGGGAAAAATCTCTATCCAACTACTTAAGGGCAAAATCTCTATCCAAATTACTTAATATCTACTTTTATATTTACTTCATGAGTAGGAAAATGCAAGCTTCAATTAATTTCGAATCACTACAATCACTATCTCCATGCTATCCCTAAGAGAATTTACAGCAAGTGGAAGTTTTCGCCCATTTTCGAATGAATAACCGGCGTTGAACAGCCGACTCTATCTGAGTTTAGGAATCTCAACGTTCAAATCTGCAGCCGTGTAATTTTGAACTCAACCAAGAAGACAAAGAAACTCCTGGATCAAGCATTGGAGACAAACCAGCCTTTGTGGATGATTTCATTTTTGATGCAACTAATCTGCATTTGCGTTGCATGAAAACTTCCCATAGTTATCCCAATGACAAGGGGATTCTATCCCATGATCTGTCTGCAACGGAAGATATTTTATGTCTGCACTATGGCCTGTGTGAGGCGGGAGTAGGATTCGCGTCTACCAACAACCACTGGAATTCAATCCTCTATCCTCTGAGCCACAGTCTTTTCCTTTCTCGCTAAAGTGCAAGTATAATAATTGAAATTCTGTGCTGGATAAAACTACCGCTACAAGCAGAATTTATCGCTGGGGGAAATTTTTCGTCAACTAAAACTAGAGCACTTTCCAACCAGTTAGAGTGGTAAATCTACACAAGAACTACACAATTGGCTATTTTTTTTATATTTTATAACCGTCGTTGTACAGCTGATCCAATTGTGGGTTCACAACTACTAATCGAAGCCTAATCCCGTCCCGCCCCGTCAGGGGAAATCCGGGGAATACTGCAGACTCAAAGTGCGCGAAAGTGACTACTCAGCAAGAAAGAAGGGGAAGGTAGGCCAGGTGACGACTACTAATGTTCAACTCCATAGTCTTGTAGTTTTGAACCCAATCCAAAAGACAAGTGAACTCCCGTATCAGGTATTGGGGAAAATTGGCCTTCGTGGAGGACTTTTGAACTGAACTAGCATGCAGTTGCGTGACATGGAGAGGAAAACCACCTGACGGCAAGGGGACTCTAACCCATGATCCGTCTACCGACTGAGCATATTTTAAGTTAGCACTATGGTTGGTAAGAGCCGGGAGCGGAATTCGTGCTAACCAAACATCGATGATGGGATTCGAACCCGGCTCACCTCATTCGAAAGCGAAAGCTCTGTCTCCTCAGCCACCACGGCTCACAATGGGCTATTGGTAACGAACTGGGAAATATGTCTGAGAATGATCTGAATACATGCCATCAAAATTGTGATCCTCTGCAGAGGGGACGGCCCCCCATCATTGGTAGACTGATGACCTGCTCCCTAAGTTCAGCATTTTATAGTAGAACACTAGTTATAGTTATATACTACTAGTTATATACATAGTTTAACAGAGACCGATACAAGCTCCTTCGTTCCCTTTGTAGGCTGATCAAAATCGTAAAACACTTGCTCACTGACCACTGCCAAAGATGCTTAACCTAAGTGACCTACTGAGAACCGTGTCTTACGTTCATTCCACTGTGGGCTCTCATTATTTTATAAAGTTTTTATCGTGTCATCACATCACAATGCGATTTATCAACAAAATATATGATTTATTATATAATAAAACTTAGTTCTAAAAAATTACATCGAATAAGGAACTTTTAATTGACAGAGAGTTTTAAAAATGAAATGTAGATTACCGGCATTAGCTGTTATCCGTGGCTGTAAACAAACTGAGCATATCCAATATATGTAAGTTTTTTTAAGGAATTTATCTCTTAATTTTATCTCTATTGCTTAGGTTTTGTAACGGATTTCTATATATTTCTTTTAAACAGATAAAAGATGTGCTTTGAGTTTTGTTCGAAACATAAAACTGTTTACACTATCAAATGGTAGATTGTGAAATTTATACTTATACCATTTACAAATTGTTCAAAAAATAGATATTTTTTTCAAGTTTGTTCGAAGGAAAAACAAACTAATTTGACCACTACTGCTTACCTGGCAGTTTTACTGTCAACATGTTCGATCAGTAAACATTCACGTGCTGTTTATTCACGTGTATGTATTATGAATCAAACTTGAAAAAAAGGATAAACTTTGTGAGATAGTAGATGATTCTAGATGCGGAAAGTCTCGTAATAGCTCATTACAAGGAAATAATATTTTAACCATTTCTTAAGCATTGTGTTCATAAACTCAGGACAACTACTCCATCGTGCAATTAAAAAAACAACGAAACGGCTTCACAATAGGTGCCAAGAAAAGTGGCTTTAAAATTCTTTTTTTTTCTATTGCTAATAGTATGAACGCAAAAATAGAATTTCAGAAAACGGATAAAAACAAATTTAAAAAAATTTTTCTTTGCAATTAGATAGTTAATCTTACTGAGATGCCAACTATATACAAAACTTAATTTTGGATTTTTTATCACTTACTTTGATTCTTCTTATGCGCGACTGTAATCCATTCAAGGAAGACCATTTTCGGCGTTATTAGAATTATGTAAATATTCGATTCACTCTATCTAGATTTTGTTGTTAATAGAACAACGATCGTAGTTACAAATATGTACAATTATTTATAAGGAAAGTCAAATATTGTTAGTGGCCATAACTTCGAGAAAATTTAAAAACAAATTATTTATTTACTAATATATATATGTATATATATATTAGTAAATAAATAATTTGTTTTTAAATTTTCTCGAAGAAGTGAATTTAATTATGTACTTTTATTTTACATTTCATTGCACAATTTTAAATGTTTTAACTTGAGTGGGAAAACGGTTTAACTTAACATTCTTTTAAGCTTGCAGCAGAATTAAACAAAATGTAATTAATATATATATATATATATATTAGAATATGTATATATATATATATATATATATATATATATATATATATATATATATATATATATATATATATATATATATATATATATATATATATATATATATATATATATATATATATATATATATATATATATATATATATTAGAATAAGAGTTATGAAAGGGATCTGAACCCTCTAGCTCCACGCTATAGAGCTTATCGAAATGACCGCCTCTGGCCCCCTTTTAGAACTATGAATGTTTTGATGCTTATGAATGTTCTTGTTTAAAAGCATGCCCGGAAATTATTGAGGTGCAAGAGTTTAATATATAACTCATAATACCTGCAGTCCTAAATATTTGTAAAGTATACAGGCTTTGCATTATGTTCCATAACTGAACTGCATGTTTTTTCGTTAATTTATAAGGTATGACTTTTAAGATTAAAATTTAGCGATGTGGATCACTGAAGTTTGGTATCACTGACAACAGTCAATGAGCAGGTGGGTGGCCACTTTGATCAGCCTGAGAAGGGATTGAGGATGCACGGTATCGGTCCTCTTTGAACTGTTCAACAGTAAGACGCTCGACTCAGTGTGCAGCTCACCAGGCTTCCAAAGCAGAAAATCCATCCCATATCTTCAGAAAATCAAAATGGTGATGACATGCCTTCAGATCATCCTCATAAGTGTTTCCCTGACCGTCGCTATCCCATTTCGCAGCTCTGGTACGACGTAAATAAAGTACTACTGCCTGTGACTCCCGATTCTTTTTTTTAATTGATAAAACGATGGCAAATAGATTCCATAATTCAGAATATTTTCAAAACCTCAGAATTTATTATATTTTTTCGGAAAACCTACATACAACAGACTTCATATATTAAATGGTTGTATCATATCCCTTATACTTAAAAACTGGACTGTATTATAAATTTTCCCATAACAAAATGTAGGAATTTCAGGTATTTTATAATAAAAATAAATAAATAAATATACTCTGAATTACAGTGTTTTAACATTTCTCTGAAAGCGAGAAACTGAAGTCAAAACTTTTCAATAAACAAAAATACATCTGTTGATAATTGGATATCGCGTAAGTACCACAATTTATTTTGTTGATTAGTAGAGTCTGGTTTTTTATTTAAGATTATTAAACCTTTATGAATGTTTTAAATTCCTTTGGTGTAGTTTTAATTAAAGTTAAATTGGAACTTTGCAAAATAAACTAAACTAAACTCAGCGGCGCGACTGCCCTAGAGGGCCAAGGCCTACTTAGCCCATCTCAGTTTTCTTGACCTTGGGCTCTGGGGTGCAGAAGCAGATGTTCCGGTTAGGTGGTCAGCCGAACGTGGAACCCCCAGTGTTTAGTTCCCAAGCATGCTTGGTACTCATTTATCGACCCACTGAAGGGATGACAAAATAACTGAAGACTAAACTAAAGACAAAATAACTGAACTTTGCAAAATAACTGAAGAAAAAACGAACACTTCAGAAAAAACTGAATCTATTTAATTAAATTTAATCATAAAGAACTAATAGAATGGTCTTAAAACAATATTTTATCAAAGACTTTAAGATAGAATTATAAATTACATAAAATGTGTAATAATACCTATCATTTACAGTTTTCTCGAATTAAAAGCTTTAATTTTAAATTAAATTTATAAGATTTTTATAATTTCATAGCAACATAACATAAAACGTTTTCATTAGCTATTCAAAGTGAAGTAAAAAAAATTAAATTAAAGTGAGTAAAATAGTTACAATGTTTTCTTTTTTAAACTGTTTTGTAAACTAAAATAAAAATTCTTAAGTATGCAATATTCAAAAATTTTGCATCTTATTTATTTCAATTGCAATGCTTCAAATAACTTCACAAATCTAATAATTTACCTTTTTTTATATAATTTTATTTGGAGACTTAAATTTTTAAAATGATATTTCTTTTAATTATTTTTTTTTTTTTTGCGATTGTTAATTATTTGTTAGATTCAACTTTGAGTAGAAAATGACAAGTTGTATCCAACTACAAAATTATATTTCTACGAAAATAGTAATAACTTTAAATTAAAGCAATAATTTGTTTAACGTTACTTATTTTTTAAAACTATTTATTCACATAATTTTTGTTAAATTCGAATTTTATTACAAATATTTATTACAAATTACGAATTTTATTATTATTTAATTCGAATTTTATTACAAATTTACAAATATTTAGGCACTGAACTGCATTTCAATAGTTTATGGTTATAAAATACAACAGTAAACACAGGTGTCCTTTTCTGCGATAAAAGTACAAATTTTCCAAACACGGCTCACTTTCGAACAGGATTTTTTTTTTTTTTCAAATTTGCACTCATTTACAGTTATGTGTATCTAAGAGAAACAGTTATCAGTGATATTTCAAAATCAATTATTTAATTTGAGGATAAGGTTATTTGAGATTTAAAGGGGAGAAAAATTCATTACAAAATACTTTGAAGAAGTTTAATATAAAATTATGCCTTATAAAAGCAATTGAAGCTTTCGCTCGAACAGTCGCTGGTTTAAAGCCGATGTTTTACATGCTTTTTACAAGTCTTTATGGTTTTATTTTAAAATGAGTTTTTGGCTTTATAAATAAATATTATTTAAATTTTAAATTCTAAACTTTGTTTTAATAGAGACAAAATATTTAACAGATCTCAAATTGTTGCGTTATTTTCTCACTGGAATGCCCAGTGTCCTCATATGAGAAAGGGCTGTAATTTTAAAGTAAATTCAAAATAAGCTTAAATTTTAAGTTTTAAAGTCTTAATAGGTCATAATAAAATAGATTTGAAGGATTCATTGAAATATATTAAGTAGAAATAATTAGGGCGTTAATTGGTTAATTATATAATTAGTTAAAAAGTATATTTTTTTTCATACTTATTTCTGATATTATGAGTCTATGGATTCAACTCAACAAAATTCTCCGAATTTTTTTCAAACATTTTGAAACGCTTACCTATTGTTCATTAAGTTCAAAATATTGAAACAAAAAATATTATCTATCTATCAATACATTTTTACTATTCATTCATCTGCTTTCTTTATCAAATACATATCATATTTAGGGAAGTATAAAAAACTACAATATGCAGAACCATGTTTGTATTTTCTGGTTATATATCTACTTCAGAAATTTGAAATCTTTAAATGGTCCTGACTTTTCAATTGCATTGGATAGATTTGCTATATAGGAAAAAAATCTAGAGATATAAAAATGTGACTTTATATTAATTCAATTGCATGAAAAAAAAGAATCAAGACGTTATCCTTTAATCAAAATCTCTGTGCAGTTTAAGCATGATGTTCGTTTGCAGAAATTCCTAACATAGAATACTAACAATTAGGAATAATAAGAATGGAAGTAATAAAAAAAATATAAATGAACGTGTTTTATTGAATTTTTTTTTCTTTTTAAATCAATTGAACGATATAAGTTTCTCTACTAGTTAAATATTAAAATGAAATGCAGATTTTTGTGCCCGAATACACGAAATCATATACATGCTATAGAAAATAAACCACTCTAGCCAAAACAACTAAAAAAAAAAAATAATAATAACGTTGCCCCCGCCATTGCATCTGGGCCCCCTCGCTTTCTCCTTCTATTAGCGCCATGGCAGTTTTTGCGACATTTTCTTATTTTTATCATAGCAATTAAACACTCGTACCGCTTAATTTCTTCATTCGAAATGCAAGTAAATAATATTTGAGCTGAAGACTCTTCGATGCATATTTTTAAAAGTGTGCATTTTCTAAAAATACAAAATTAAGTTCTATTTTTCGTTATGAAAGTAAATGATGAATATTTACCATCCATATGCAATACTAGATGGCGGAACTAGTTACTACGGTAAATAGTTCCATAAAGTTTTTAACTCATTGAAATCAAAGATATAAATTTATTATACTAAAATTTTTTATTTTGGACTCCCTTTCCTCCCTTCTTCCATGAAAAAAAAACTATTTTAATAACATGTGAATAGCATAAAAAGCGAGTTTTGTGCATTTTGAAAGGAAAATCTTTAGTTTTTATCATTGTCACTAGATAGCAGCATTATTAAGGAGAAGACGAGTTTGCTTTAAATTATATATACGCTTTTAAAGGTGGACTACGGAAAAAGGTGAAAAGTAGAAAGGTGGAAGGTGGAGTGAATTTAATTATGTACTTTTATTTTACATTTAATTGCACAATTTTAAATGTTTACACTTGAGTGGGAAAACGGTTTAACTTAACATTCTTATAAGCTTGCAGCAGAATTAAACAAAATGTAATTAATTACAAATAATCAATTACTTACCGAAAAAAAAGGGTCAAGTTGAAATAGTATGAGGTAGATTGTTTTTACTTTACATTTAATTACATAATTTTATGATTCAATTTATATGCGGGAAAAACGGTTCGGCTTAACATATTTTGAATCTTTGTGGCGCAGATTTAAGCAAACTGTAGCGAATAATCAATTACTTGTAATTAATTACATTTGCCTTGCAAATAACAATCTAAGTAACACCTAATATGAGATAACATCTAGAAACCGTAAAAGTCTAACGTTATTTTGCATAATTTTCCAATGTTAGAAAGATATCGCTGTATTCTCAACCTTATTTAACGTTAGATTCTGCACAAACTAATGCTACTTAGCCTTGCTGCAACATTATTTTGTTTTGATGCTATAAAATATAAGATTTTGTATTTTCTGGCATTTAAATATATTCAAATATAAATAAGAGAAGCGACAAAAAAAAAGAAGAAAAAAAAAACTACGATAGAAAAAGTTTATCAGATAGCTCCCACATTCTTCATTATACAATAGAATTTATTGGTTAAAAGAAAAAAGAGCTTGTATTTGAAATAATTTAACCACAGTTATACAGGCATCGTAGCGTTTCATAAGTGAATTATTCTACTTGGAAATTAATAGAATGCTTTTCTATTTTAAATATTTGATCTAGAAATTGACTTATAGTATTCAGTGCCATCATGGGTGGGAAAAGTGGGCATCTGCCTAGGGCTCAATGAGGCCTAACATATCATAACTTTATTATATTAACCGTCTGTCGTATTTCGCGTTATTCTTTAAGTGGCAGAGCTTTTACATTTATTCATCTGTCATTTTAAGCGATATACGTCTGACGTTGGCAAAAAAGTATGCGTTGTATTAAATTAGAGCTCTTATTGATGTATGAGTTCGAAATCTCGGGACACAGTGGTAAACAAAAAAGATACTTGATTATTGAAGTGTTCATAAATGGTTGTATGATTGAAAAATGCCCTCTGTTGATAAGCATTGTTTTAGTTTTTGATATTTTAGTAGGGTGTAAAACAACCCAGTTTTTAAAACAAACCTTTGTTAACTTGCTATTATCTTAAATCATTTTTTTTTAATGGTGGTAATTTTTGAGATTCAATGTGCAAAGCCGCAAGCAAGAAATAAATTTATTTATTGAAATGTTCATATATGATCATATATGATAGAATAATTCATTTAACTAACAATACACTTAAAACCAAATTATTATTAGTAATGAATTTTCTTTCTGATAATGATAATATTCTAAAATTTTAAATAAGAAAAATTAATGTATACTTAGGAATGCTTACCTATATGTTGTAAATATTGTATATATTTTTCTACTCAATTTCTTATTTATTATTATAACATTCTAATTTCTTTCTTTTATTATTTAATACCTGGAAATCAAAGTTTTAATGGAGAACTTAAATTAATATTATTTACCTGTTACATAACCATCTAAATTTAAGGAAATCAACGATTTAAAAAAAATTCTTTTTTAATAGCCTTTTATTTAATTGTTTACTTTTCAAAATTCATTTACTGTTACTTTCTATTTGTCATATATTGTATATATTTTTCTACTCAATTTCTTATTTATTATTATAACATTCTAATTTCTTTCTTTTATTATTTAATACCTGGAAATCAAAGTTTTAATGGAGAACTTAAATTAATATTATTTACCTGTTACATAACCATCTAAATTTAAGGAAATCAACGATTTAAAAAAAAAATCTTTTTTAATAGCCTTTTATTTAATTGTTTACTTTTCAAAATTCATTTACTGTTACTTTCTATTTGTCATACATACTTATACAAAAAATTCTCGTTTAAACTATATTCAAATGAATATTTCTGTATATTTGTAAACAAAATTGTAACCTCCTTTCTATTGAAATTTAAAATAATTGCCACTGATAAAGTACGTTTCCGAGGTTGAGGTTGGCTGGAATAGTGACCGGATTATACGGGTAAGGGATTTACTAACCTAGGTACGTATCCGCGTCTGGAAGGAAAGAATGATTCCTTCCGACGACCTGATTATCAAGAATTGCAAATTAAGCAGATATTTTTTAATTATTGAATTTTAAATCGAAATTACTTAATGTTTCTGATTAGCTCTTTATTTAAATAATATCTCCAATGTAATCTGTTTATAGCAACCATTTTCTCTAACAACACTAATATAGGAAATTCGCTGCCTCGGTGATGTTGGTCTCTCTTGCACTTTCCTTTGTCAATTGAGGACATCAATTGAGGGTGCGTGGCAGAATATTCTATCAATAGACTTCCAACTACCTACTGAGTCTACGATGCGTAGAGTCGCACCATTTCGTAATGCTAGAAGTGGTACGATACGATATTAAGTGGCATCCCATGACTTTTGTTCCCTATGTGCATAATTTTGTATAGCCTAGTACAAGTCCAATGACTTATGTGTCCGACTTTGTTCTTCAAAAAACATAAGTGTCTGAGATATTAACATCTCAGTTCAATGCCATAACAGATACGAAGCTTAACTATTTCATATTCTTTCTTAATTTTACTTTCATTACAATTGATAGAATATTTGCATGCGTTATCAATTTCTCGTGAACTGAATAATTTTTACTTGGCACTTAAATAATATAATGCACTCGTTAAATGTTTCATATGTTTTTTTATCATATCATGCTTGCGAAATTAAACATGTATTTGAAATCCACTTATGTCCCATAATTTTAAGCAAAATAAATTTTGAATTTTCTTTGAGCTCTCTATATTTTGTTTATTGTAATAAAAGTTATGCCAATTAAATGCTTGTCACAATTTTACCTCCATGGGGCCAATATGATTCTTGTCTTTATTTAAAAAAAAATCTTCTCTGTTTCCCTGACGTCCCTCCCCATATTCCAAAGGAATTAATATTAAGGGGATTTTACTGTGCCGAATAATATGTTCGATTTACTTACGAAACTCTAAAATAAGGGGTTACCATCAGGGTCAGTCCGTTTTCCTCCAAGAAATGCAGGTAATACATCAGAAGAAATTATTTCTTGTAAGACCTCTCTCCAACCCTCTAAAATAAAACAAATTTTCACAGAATAACTTTCAATTAAAATTCATAATTTTTTCTTGCTAAATATGTAGTTTCTTAAATGTTTTTTTTCTGACTATAACAATTGGTCCAAGAGAAACACTATGACATGAATCGTTAAAAAATTAAAATTAGAATAGGTGTTAAAAAAAGGCAGCATTGACTTTAAAGGCCATGTAATATTTACTTATCAATCCTATAGGTTGGTTGCGTTATTCAATAGTGATATCCTGTCCGTTGAAATTTTAATGATTTTCCAAATTTTCCTTTTTTATATATTTATTAAACAGAACAATAGGAACACTAAACATAAACACAAATAAGCATAAAATTTTCCTGATTATGCATTATATATTCAAATCGGATTTTTCCGATTCCACGAGATGTTTATCTCGCCAGTTCAAGATTCATTCTGATTGAATTCTCCCTCGGTTAGGGAAGACGCCTAGTAGAAATCCCTTTTGTGGGGATTTAACCTTATTCGTGGCTTGAGTTGCCACATCCTCTCGCCCCGAAAGAGAGTTTTTTCCTTTATTTCTATCACTCTGTTTCTAACAAACTGCTTCCAATCATCGGATTGACCCTTGATCCAGTGTAGGCAAATTGTAGAATCTGTCCAGTAAAATATTCTTTTCTCATTTAACTTAGAGAAAGTGTCTTTAAGATAACTTCCAATTCTTGCGGAAATCAATGCTCCCTTCAGCTCTAACCTCGGTAAAGTAAGCTTCTTTAAAGGGGCTAGGCGAGATTTAGACATGATAAAGCTCGTAATATTCTTCATCCGGAAATAAGCTACAGCTCCATAACATTTAGGACTTGCATCGGAAAAAATATGAATCTCTAATGACTCCCAATCCAGTTCTTCGAAATATTGCCTAGGTATTTTCAAGTTTCGAATTATCTTTAATTCGTTATACCAATCAAGAAATGTGTCCTTTCTTTCAGTGGGAATACACTCATCCCATGAAATGCCTTTTTCCCAAATCTGTTGTAACAAAAGCTTTATTCTAATACTGAAGGGGTTCATTAGTCCAATGGGATCAAAAAGCATACCGCCTGCTGCCAAGATAATTCGTTTAGTTATCGCCTTGCACAATCTTAGTTTTTCAAGCTATCGAATGTCGAATCTAATGTTGTCCTCAACATTGTTCCAGATAAGTCCCAAAATCTTTAAAGGTACGCCTAGTTCTTGAGATGTTTCTCGGCAATCTATGAAAGCTTGTTTCCATGCCTCGCCAAGAATCGGAGAATTTGTTGTCCATCTACGTAGATTCATGATAGCTTGTCCAAGAATAAATATCATCTCCTTACTCAAACGAAAGGCATCCTGCACGTCAGAAGTTCCGTCGATCATATCATCTACATAGAGTTCAAGGAGCATTTCACACGCTTCACCATAGTCTTTGCGATATTTTTCTATGTGTAATCTTATTGTTGCTGACAACAAAAATTTGAAAATTCTCTATCTTGTTCTGCGATCCCTATTTCCAAATATGCACGCTGAATGTCAGCGCAAATTGCAATTTTGTGCAATCTGAACCTCAAAATAATTATTAGTAAATCCGGGTTTAAGTTTGGACCGCAATCTAAACAATCGTTTAATGACAATTCCCCTTTACCCTTTGAAGATCCATCGAAGACTACCCTAACCTTTGTACTGTCCTTTTGCTCGCGTACTACAGCGTGATGTGGGAGAAAATAACCTGTATTTATATTTTTATCTAAATCCATTTCTGGGTGATTCCAAAAATAGGGGATTATTTCAAAAAATAAAATCTTAAAAAAAAATTTGCAGTAAAATTTCTGAAAAAAAATAGGAGTTATTAATATAGTATATTGTATACTTTACCTGTAGTCAGCAGAGCTAAATATTTAAAAACTCACTCAAAAAAAAATAAAAAGTATTTCATGAACCATGCTAATGACAATGAAACCATGCTAATGACGAAATAAATCTATTTAGAAATCTTAAGAAATTACAATAAAAATGCTATTTATTGAATAATTTTTCATTTTTGCAAAATTTTTACAAATTTTCAAAGCGGAAATAAGCAGCACGAGAACCCATTGGTATTGGTGGCAATATACATCTTAAAATGTCACATAATGGATAAATATGCCTGTCTTCGGGCACAGGCCACTTGTAAACATTTGTTGCTTGTAAGGCCACTGGATGCATCACTAATACTTCTACTTGATTTTCCATAATGTTTGTAATTTCCCCAGGATAAACAATATTGTCGTACTCCACAGCAACCCAATTCCCTTTCTGATATGTTGACAGTGATTCTGAAAGAAACAATATATGAAATTTGTTAATAAGAAGTGCACAAAATATGAAATAGTATTATTATTAAATATTTATTTTTAAAATACAACATTGCAGTAATTAAATAGTGGGTACCTGTTGAGTTTATTTTGGTTGACAAAGCTCCAATGTCATAATGTTTGCATTTAGCTGCTGCAGAACAAGAAAAACAACTTGCATTGCGAAACATTAAATTCTTAGAAGATTTACACCACGAAACTTGATGAACCTTCATAGTGCCTTTAAAAGGTAGAGCAGTGTTCTTATTATATAATGTTGATTCTTCTTGAATAGACTTCTCTGTTATTTCTAAAATTACGATATTTGATGTATTTTTTTTAACAATATCAAAGTTTGAAACGTCATTACCTTCTGCAACAAGGCGGTCTGCTGTTCTCTTAACTACGGCGCCAATTCCATCTGGAGCCCCTTTACCATGTCCAGCTTCTGAGTAATTCCATGTTATTTCAGAAATATTTGGATAAAGTTGAGGTAAACGAAATGAAATCATTGAAAACATTGTTTTATTTCGGTACTGAGTACTTGGACTGTCAGATAAAAAGTGCAGCACTGTCACAAAAGGAAACTTGTCCAAGTATTTTTGGATAATTGGCTTGATGTGAGCAATGATAGCAAAAGCATCATGCTGCAATGATTTTGAAAGGGTACAGAAAGCTTTGTTGAAATCTTTGCCATACACCATTCCAGTATGAAGAGTAATTTGATCTCTTGATGCTCCAAAGTGGACAGATTGGGCTTCTTCTGCAAATTTACAGTTGAAATTTTCTGAAAAATCAATGTGAAATAGTAATTCCGTTTCCATAAGGTTTTCTTTAAGTCTTTTTATAGCATTAAATTGATGTCTCACATGCCATTCATGTGTCAAAAAAACTTTCAAACTATCTTCAAAGATATTAATTACATCCCCAACAGTACAATGAATTGTTTGCTTCGTTGTTTTCTGTACAATTTTTTCTAACTTTGTTTTGCCAATAACTCTTTTTTCTTTTAATGTCACCCACTTTTCATAGCTTGTGTTGACGTCTAAATCAGTTGGGTAATAGTTTATCTTATTTGTTTTGCAGCGCTGACATATCCTCTTCATGCAATCATCAATCTGCCCTTTGCATGTCAAATCATCAATTAAGTCATCCATATTAGATGAAATTAGAACCTTTAATTTATATAATTTGGCTATTATCATTTTCATATTGGCATGTTTTATGCAAAGGCATGTATCTCGTTTATGTACATCTGGATTGACGATCCAAAATGGCCTTAGGATACAGAATGATGTGTAACTGATTTTAACATTATGTGTTGCATTAAATTTTATATGTAAATTTTTTAAAGTGTTGCTTAAGTACCGTTTTTGTTTTTTTACTCTATTTCTTGTGATTGTATCTTTTTTTCCTGGACAAAGAGTGCTGTTGTCATCTGCTTCCAGAAACTTTTTAACTTCCTTCATCATATGTTTCTTTTTATTGTTGATGCATCTTTCATATATCAAACGATCTGATCGGTTGTTATTTGATGAAAAAAGCTTTGGAGATAAGAAGGATTTTGATGAAGTTAGAAATCTATATTTCTTTATTATGCGTCCAGCAATCATTTTACTAAAGAGTTGTTTGTCTTTTTGCTTTCTTATGCTCTTGTACCGCTCAGATAATTCACAACTCAGAGTCTCACAAAAAAGTAGCTTCTTCCTTACATCTTTGGGGACTGTTCTACCTCTTAAAAAGACTTTAAGCTTACTGTTTGGTGTGTCATTTTTTGCTGGTTTATATTTTTCCAGTAGTCGAGAATATTTTTTTCTGTATTTATCAGCCTTCCGTTTCAGCGATATGTTTTCTTTCTCAACTTTTTTTATCTTCCTGTAAGCAGAAGCCCTGTCTTTACGAACAATTCTGCGACCTTTTTTCTTTTGGCTACTTACAGAGCTACTTATTGACATAGCACTATCATTTGTTATGCTTTCAATATCCGAGAATTCATCATTATTATTAATTGAGGTTGATGGACTTTCATACATCTGCTTTACTTCTTCCAACTTTTTTCTACTTCTACATGATTTTTGGTTATGTCTCCAAGTATTTCTCTGTGCTCTATGTTCCCTTGTAGTCATATCTTTAACCATTTTTATCCGACCTGATTCTTTTGTATTTAAATATATTTGATGTTTAAGATCTTTAAGTTCTTGCTGTTTATCAACATCTTCTTTAATTTTTTCTCTTCTTCTTTTTTCATACTCTCTTTTTCTTTTAAGTTTTTCATCTCTACTCATTGCCTTACTTTTCCCCATATTCTCATTAAATCTAAAAAAAGAACAAGGCCGAAAATTAAAATTCTGTATACACAAAACTGTGTTCTTTTATAATATTCAATAAGAAATTTAGCATTGTTTACCTAAAATATTTTCTGGCATTAACAATATGAGAAACTTAATCATTTTCTGACAGATTTAATGCACATTTTAGAGATGGTAAATGTAATAATGTTATATATATATATTATAAAGCTAAAACTGAAATAATCTTTGTACTATATAAGCACTAGTTACATTTATTCACATAGGTGTCATTAGCATGACTGTTATGTCATTGGCATGGACAGAAAAAACCATGCTAATGACACTAGATTATGTCCATGCTAATGACAAATTTTAACTTAAATAAGATTATGAACAATAATATAATCACAGTGCAATACTGCTTTCTGCAGCTTTTTAAAATACAAAAGTTCTATGCAAATCAATAAAGTAAAAAAATTTATTATTAAAAGAAACATTAAAATTATTATCCATTCTAATGACAAACAATTGATGTACTCACCTAATATTCAACTTCTGCTCTCAAAATGCAGCACATGCTTCTGTTTTCTCATTGATATAAAATGGCTACTTGCTGCCTCACAAAAACTTGATTTTCTGACACTGTTGCCATTCGTGAAAATGAAATATTAATTAATAAATAGCTGATAAAGTGCGTCCATGGTTTAGAAGTCAAAAATGGGGGACAAGCTTTAAATCTTTTACTACATATTATTGTTTTATTGTTAAAAATAAATTTATTGGATTAAACATCTCATTGATTCATTTAAACAAAGAATAAAATTTGTTTAGTCTTATTAACATGATACTAGCACTTCAAAAATGTTGGTATAGAGGAGGTAGAGCTACTGTGGACATCCATGCTAATGACATTTTGAACATTTATTCTATTATTTTAAGGTGATTTTATCTGAAAAGTGAATATTTTTTCAGTGCAAATAAAGAATAACATTTAGATAAACCTATTTGAATAAAAAAAATGCCAGAAAACCATCCAAATTTTTTTTTCTACTGAAAGACAGAAATTCTCCCCTATTTTCATAATCACCCTTCTACCCTTTCAACAATTCCTTCCCTTACGTGCTCATTTATGATCTCATCGTATTTTAAACATAATCCCTTATTTCTCTCGAATGTTTTGTTTAAACTAAATAAACGACGTTTTGCAATTTCATAATTACTATTCAATTCTCTATTATCCGCCCTCCATAATAATCGAGTTTCGTATCTTTTATTTGAATATGTCGTATTTTGTTCAAACGATTCCAAAATTTCTTTATCTGACGGAGATAGTTCTTTATCTGCATTTATCCCGATTGCTTCCAATGACCACAAATTCTTAATCCTATCACAATCTAATTCTTCATTTTCAACAAATAAATTATTGACTGGCACCTCCGGTGAATTGGATTCCTTATCCTGTCCTTGTCCTTGTTTTGTTTAAACTAAATAAACGACGTTTTGCAATTTCATAATTACTATTCAATTCTCTATTATCCGCCCTCCATAATAATCGAGTTTCGTATCTTTTATTTGAATATGTCGTATTTTGTTCAAACGATTCCAAAATTTCTTTATCTGACGGAGATAGTTCTTTATCTGCATTTATCCCGATTGCTTCCAATGACCACAAATTCTTAATCCTATCACAATCTAATTCTTCATTTTCAACAAATAAATGATTGACTGGCACCTCCGGTGAATTGGATTCCTTATCCTGTCCTTGTAGTAAAGCTCCAAAAATACTATCCACTGCGATCAATCTTTTACTAATTCTTACGTTCCTTTCACCTAAAATTTGTGATATGTAATCCGAACCAATTAAAACATGTATTTTATTGGAGGTACTAACATCAGCTAATTCAATCCCCATTTCTACGGCAATATTTCTAACCCATTGTGACGGAATGTTAATTTGTGCCGAAGTAATCGAGTCGATTACCACCGCTTGTATTTTTATCTTTCGATTTGAATTTTTTATACTTTGTAATGTTAATTCGACCACATCATATGTGCGCTTTTCTGCGATTTCATTTCCGAATGTATAAATAATTAATGATTCTTTATTAATCACTTCTAAATTTAATGACTCAGCTATTTCTCTTAAAACGAAAGATTTATTCGCCCCTCCGTCTAACATACAACGCAATTGAATATTTACTCCTTGTTTTGTTCTGCTTTCCGCCGAAAAAGTTTGCAATAAGATCGAATTAGAAGCGCTCCTCTTTATTTTATTTTCTTTAGAAGAAAGAGAAATCATAGACGATATAGCATTTTGAGTTTCTGGTATTCCCCCTTGCACGGCGTCAACCGCTGGCGCCGAAACATTTTTTCTTTCATTATGTTCGTTCCCATTACAAATTAAAGAGTTATGAGAAGAAGAATTACACTGTTTGCATTTTTGATAATTCCTATCACAAAATTTACTTAAATGATTTTGAAAACATATAAAACATAAGCCCTTAGACATTAAAGCTTTCTTCTTCTCAAACACATTTAACAAGCAATCGTAACTCATATGATTTTTAGAACAGAAAATGCATTTTAAATTATTCACATGTCTATCAGAATAGGAAGTATTAAAGTTTCGCTTTGAATTGTAATTTGTTTTCGCGTAAGAGTCAAATTTATGAGGGTGTGAATATCGTTCTTCGACGTGTGTAGCTAAGACTGCGGCGCTGGATTTATTGCCCAAATAATCATTCCTTTTAGCGTTCGAATAAGGAGGCCTATTAGGGTAACTTTGATCTGTTTTATTTTTAAATGAATAATCTCTAACAGTTGCATTTTTAGGATTCGCTAATAATAATGCTGCTTCTCTGCAATTTACCTCATCTTTAATAAATTGAAGCAACAAAGAAATATCGAATAATTCACTTGTTTTACGTTGCCGATTAAAATTTAAATTCAAATCCTCGGGTAATTTTTGTAGAATTACTGGGCATAGGAGATTACTATAAGTTCCTGCAGCTACTCCTAATGATTGTAAAGATCTAATTTGGATTTCTATTGCGTCATACATTTTTCTTAATCCAACAGTATTATTACAAGATTTAACAGGATCTATTAATAACAGTTTATGCATATGTGTTGACATTATAATATCAGTTCGCCCAAATCTATCTTTCAGCAATTGTATTGACGCGTCATAATTTTGATCCGTAAGTGAAAATCCCGATACTGCACTTAATGCAACTCCTCCTAGATAGGATTTTAGATATGTAAACTTTTCTATTTTCGATAATGAAGTATTATTGTGTATTGCAACTTCAAAAGAATTCCAAAAATCTAAAAAATAACTACAATCACCGTAAAAAGTTTGAATATTTAGTTTCGGGAGTTTGACAATATTTTTAGTTTCGTTTTGAACGTTAGAAGTATTTCGCACGTTATGTGGTACTAACTGAACAGAATTATTTACATTTGCCGCGACATTTGTCTCGCTTATCTGAATTACACCTTGTGGTTTAACAATTACATTTTCTAAATTCCTTTCTATTTTCGATTTCGCTTCAATACCCTTATCTTTATATTCTTCACTTAAATCTATTTCAGCTGCCATATCCTCTATTTCAATTTTTAACTGCACTTCATCATCAGCTTTAATTAAATCATTTAATTTTTCTGTGAGCTGAGATTTTAAGCTCAAAAGCTCATTCACTTTCATTTCTTTCGTATATTCATTCGAAATTTCAATTCCTATCGTATTTTCTATCTTAGTTAAATGCTTACAAAATGAAATTCTTAACCTTTTTCGTTTTTCCTTAATTCGTTCTAAATCCATTTTATTAAAGAATTCAATAAATTGGAACAAAGAAAAATGGACCTACCTCAAATCTCAGCGTTTCACTATCTGAAGATATTTTCATCAAAAATATTTATTCCGTGCCTTTTAATGAATGTTCGTAATTCATAGATTTCTCGTAATAGTTTCATAGATTCGTAATTTATAAATCACCACAATTTCCTAATTCCATACTATATCACGTCCGGTGTCACCATGTGATATTTACTTATCAATCCTATAGGTTGGTTGCGTTATTCAATAGTGATATCCTGTCCGTTGAAATTTTAATGATTTTCCAAATTTTCCTTTTTTATATATTTATTAAACAGAACAATAGGAACACTAAACATAAACACAAATAAGCATAAAATTTTCCTGATTATGCATTATATATTCAAATCGGATTTTTCCGATTCCACGAGATGTTTATCTCGCCAGTTCAAGATTCATTCTGATTGAATTCTCCCTCGGTTAGGGAAGACGCCTAGTAGAAATCCCTTTTGTGGGGATTTAACCTTATTCGTGGCTTGAGTTGCCACAGGCCGAAAGACGTTGACTAAAAAAAATTTTTACTTCCTTTTTTTATTTAAATTTTTTGTGGATAGATGAATATTGTTCGTGCAGGTTTTTATGTTTGTGAAGCTTTTTTTCACTTGAATTAAAAATTATAAAATTTGAAAAAAAAAAATTTCGAAAAAAATCTGGAACTGTGATTCATAATTTTTTCTTGCTACGAAAACTTTAAGTAATCCAGCATCTTTTGGTTGAATCTCGATTTAGAAAATAAAGTTTATTACCAATTGTGACTATATATTAATCAAAGATAGATTTCTAATTATTAAATAAATATTTTTTCAAAATAAAAGTACTATTTACAATTCGGACAATTTTGTGACAATTACTATTCGAGTAAAAGTGAAGGAAATAAAACTTATTATTGATATTAAGTAACCATTTACTAGAATGAAATAAGCTCAGAGGCACAAGAAAATGAAATCTGTAGCCAAATCGATTAAATACCAGCCGATATATATTTTTTCCACACATAATGATGTCATTTTCGACCAATCGTGTGATTCGTCCACTTTGAAATTTAATAGCCCGTCACGAAGATGCATCCAGGCTACCAATTGGATTTGAACCCATGGCAGCCATGCTACACATAGCATTTGGCAGGCGATACATCTGGGCCATTTAGACCCATTATAATTGTATATTACAAATGTTTGGGGTGAGGTTGATGCCAGGTATATATGACTCCATGATGCAGGAATTATGGAACTTAGAATTGTGATGTAATATTCATGTAGCATTTTTGCTATCTTTCAGAGAATACAGAAACAGAAAAGAGTTTCTTATCTTTCTGAACTTACCTGTTCCATAAATATGAACCTTCTTCAAAACAGCTGATGCCACAATGAATTTCAAGGCAGAAAAAAGTAAGGTAAAGTAAAATTGTGCTGAAAAAATAAAATATGTACTGTCACATTATGTACACATTATGTCTAAATTATGTACAGTCACAAAGATTTCAATCCATCATTCGCAAAGATTTTAATTTATTATCAAATGAGTTTAGGTTGAACTGCTTTTATGAATTGTGACAGAGACTGACAATATAAGTACCCGAAGCGCCACTCGCCTATCGGAAAGAATTGTTTCGACAGATAGTTATTAAGGTTAGAAAATAGTATATAAAATTTATTTTGTCTACTTCGAAATGTAGTTATTGGTCGCCAAATGACCTGCTTAGCTGTGAAGGGTTGTTTTAATTTAAAACTTTTTAACTTATAACTTCAATGTCTTCAATATTTGCGATTTAAAAAGCTAAAATTTAAAGATTAATTTTAATAACTAGAAATCACGCTTTTGAGAGATTCTTCCAACTGTGGTTCGGTATTGCTCATTTGGCAATTTTTTTTCTTTACATTTTATTATTATTATTATTATTTGTCCTAACTCATATGTTTAAAAATTTGTAAATCTGAAACTAAAACAAATTTGATAAGAAAATTTTAAATATATAATTTTTAAACCAAAAAAGACTAACTGCAGAAAAGAAAAATACAGCTAATGTTTTCCATTGGCACTTTATGTACAGTACGCCAAAAAAAACTGACTATTCTGAATAATTTTTGAACTAATGATCGGATTTTCACTGTTGAGTGCTCAATCTTAATGGATCGGTAATCTTAATCGGATGACCTCAAATACGCTGATTAATTAATGCAGATGATATTTTAGGTTAAGAAATCAGACTCAAAAACATACTTTCTCTGAATAAACACACACACAAACACACACACGCATATATATATATATATATATATATATATATATATATATATATATATATATATATATATATATATATATATGTAATAACAGGGCTCCAACCCTGTTATTAGTGTTGTATTTAGCTTGAAATAATTGCAGTCATAAGCCATCAGACGTTCTAAACAGGTTTATTAAATGTAGGCTGGTATTGCTACAGTTGACGTCCAAGCTCCCTACGGGAGGGGAATGGACAAGACTCCGGACAATTCCGGCACAGCTTATCAGGATCACATTATGATGAAAAGGACACGCAAAACTATGCGTTCTTACGTTTTATAGCAACATAGATTTGAAGTAAAAAGGCACATTCGTACATTCCTTGTATCCTTACGCATTAAGGAAAATCATTTCTGCTTCCTTATATGGAATTGAAAAAGGGAACGATTCTAAAAATAACTCTTCCCTTGAAATATAAATCTATTTATATTTCAATGGTATGTTTTCAGCCTTGAATTCCCAAAATAGAATCTCTCTACGCTTATTCTTTAACAAAGACATTTTATGAAAACGAAAGAGATTTAATTCTTTTATTAATACAAAAGTATTTACTTCTTGTATTACATATATATATATATATATATATATATATATATATATATATATATATATATATATATATATATATATATATATATATATATATATATATATATATATATATATATATATATATATATATATATATATATATATATATATATATATATATATATATATATATATGCGTTCGCTTTTTTTCGGATAGCAGCTACGACTACAACTTGGGGGTCAGAAATCCGAAAACCTTTAAAAAAAAGGGTATATTTATTCAGAAGAAATACGTTTTGTGTCTGATTTCGCAACTTTAAATATCGTCTGTAATTAATTAGCATATTTGTGGTCACTTACTTGAACCATTGCTAATGAGACCTGGAACATGAACATCCAATCATTGAATCAAAAGTTATTCAGGGTGGACCGTTCTTTTTTATTGGAACATTGTACAATTAAACACATCTGCATTTAATAATATTTGCAACTATTATCTAGCTAAAAACTCGAAAATTATTATTTAAAATAAAATTTATTCAAATAAATACTTAGATTCACCTATTTTTCACCAAGAGTAAATAGGTTTTTTTCAAAAATAAAAGTTGATCCTGAAATCTAATTGACAATGAAAAAAACACCTGATACGCTTAACGTATTTATTTAAATTAAACATTTTTTTCATGAAATAAATTGTTTAAAAAGGAATAGTAATTTGTTTGAAAACGAAAGATCTAATTTAAACTTATTCTTACCATTTATGACGTAAACTGCTTTGATTCGTTCAGGATAATTGTCTTGGTACATGCTTATCCAAGTTATTAACATTTCAACAACTGAAAAAAATTGGAAATTTTTTTATGATTGTAATTTTAATTAAAATTGAAATATTATTTTAATAAATGCTGCTCTCATTAAAAACGTACACCCTTCTTAATACTTCTTTTATGCATCGTTAATCTTCACACAAGAGTTAAAAATTGCACATGTAATATGTACTAATCACGTATTACTTTTTCATG
Source organism: Parasteatoda tepidariorum (assembly GCF_982258835.1). NCBI lineage: Eukaryota > Metazoa > Arthropoda > Arachnida > Araneae > Theridiidae > Parasteatoda > Parasteatoda tepidariorum. The sequence continues at coordinate 86,196,369 of NC_141761.1, forward strand.
CTGAGAAAACATACCTTATTTCTCCTTACCGTAGAGCCCCTGAATTAGACAGGCCGACTTATCATTTATTTTAGGAGCAAAGAGCTAACATAAGCACGTAACATAACTAATGCTAACATAACGTTAACTTGCGAACTTGTTTGCTCCAATATTGCTTGATAGGTCAGCTCTGATAGTATAGGAGCCTTTCCCTACCCAAAGATTGCCTACGTCTTAAATTCTGGTAACGTTCAAATATTATATTTTCTTTGTTGAATCAAAAACGAGAGAATTATTCAGTTCATTTCCCTATTAATGAAAACTTGACAAAGTTTTATTCGATAACGAAACTATTCTTTAGTTGCAATAGTTTTTTTTCTAAACTTACCCGTTTTCTTGTTGCCATCAACAAAGATATCAAAAAAAATCTTCACTTTAATCAGTTTTTTCTTCTTTTTTTTTATAACTTACCCGTTCTGTTTGTCGCCATTGGGAACGTCAACTGGTCGAAGTCGTATACGTAAACAACTTTTGTATCAAGTTTTCCATTCTGGAAAAAAAAATATATAAATTACTTAAAATGAAACACTTGATTTAACTTTATAGGCTTAAGTCCTTTAAGTAATAATTTTGATTTTAATAGAATGTTAGAAGTGAATTTTGAAATTGAATATTTCTCGTGTGGGATGAAGTAAAATTACTTAAATAGCCATTACTCTACAAAACAAACTGTAATTTCACAATTAAAAGATATATATATATATATATATATATTGTAGTGCATTTTACGATGTTCATTCTCAGAAAAGACACCATTTCATGCTCAGAAGAGATGCTTTTAAAATTTAAAAGACAAAAAATAGTCAAAACTATCTATATTGTTCAGCTACACGAGTAAATTGTTATTATTTGCTTATTGTTATCTATCTATCTATCTATATACATATATATACACCGAAGAGCCATTACATTATGACCACCCTCCATCTATAACAATGGGCTCGCCCAGGTTTTCATGGTTTCTCGCCCAGGAACAATGTTTTCATGCGGCACATTAGGACCCATAATCCTCATAAAACAATCCCTGACGTTTGAAGCTACTTGAACATGGTTGGAGACCAGGTTCACTCATTCATGGCAACTGATGATGAGGCACTGGATTAATACGGTTGCCGAGAGAACTAATCGGTCTATACCTCGAGCGAGGACATGGGAGTTCGAAACCCAGTGATGATTCGTCAAAATTTTTTACATTCTTTCATTATATGTATTTCCCGTTTCCTGCTGTCTCCAATAATTATTAAATAGATTCCACAGAAATATTTAGCCCAGAAATCCAGTGTTTACCATCGCTCACGGATAGATGGCGCTACCAAATAATCTAATATTTCTACTTATTTATTGTAAAACTTTTGAGGTTGGTACTAATAAAAAATTACTGCAGTTCATAAACTGCAATAATTTTGCTGTTCTTAGACATCAAATTTTTTCTCGCGGAATTGACTAAATCACCGCAGTCTGTAAACACATTTTTTATAAATTTTCTGCAGTTAATTTTTAGATGGGATGGTAGTATTATAACAATGAGCGAAAATAGAATGTTTTCGGATAATTTATTGGTTAATCAGAATTACTAAAAATATGTATATTTTTCTGAAATAGAATTGAAAAAAAAAAGTATTATTTAAGACAAAAAAATGAAAAATAAATTTTCGCTTAAAATTTCTGGCTATTAGAATCGATTAATCGTTTCACTCTCGGTCGATCGTTTTCACTCTCAGTCATATCGTTACAACTATAGAAATGAATAAACGATATTTTTATTCCTGGTTTACACTTTACCTTTTCATTTTCGTGTTTCAACATGTCTAATGCTGTTTCTGTTCGAAATAAATTCAGTTTAAATATATCGATCATCTTTGTAGATTTCAGAATACCTGTAAATACATTATGATATTATAATACAAAACTTGGAAAAAATATTTAATATTTTAATGCTTTAAATTAGAACTAGGTCAAAACTTAACCTCGAAAACTTTTTGCTTTATGTGTTGCTCTTCGATTTTTTGTATTCTTTGTTGGTCAATTTTATGATTTTACCCCCATTAAGGCATTGCCTTCTACACTCGCCGTAAAAATACAAAAATCAATATGAAAAAAGCCAATTGTGTGAAACATAAAAACATTTATGAAATAGTTTCTCTTTAATTTTGTAAAATCACTACAAAGTTGTATTGCTTAAAATCATACAAATTTTACAAAAATGTTAAATTTTTATGGATTTGCAAATTTTTTTATATATGCTGAAAAAGTCTAGTCAAATTGGTGTTTTTTTAGGAAACATAACAACTTGTTTTTAATATTTAGGGTATTTGTCAGGGCTCGAAAAAACTCAGAAATTTTACCCGTCCTCGAGGACGGCTTGTCCAACAATGTACCCGTCCTCCTTTGAAACTAACCCGTAGCTTCTGAACAAATAAAAATATAATTTTGTCTTATTTATTACAAACATTTATATAAATTGCACAATGAATTAGCAGTTACTAGGATTACATTATACAGTAATAAAGGAAATACTAGGTTACTAATAGTTACCTAGTATTTCTTTCATAAAATAACTTATTACTTTTATGAAATAATTTAAATGAATGATCTGGAATGTCAATTTATCCGAGGGTACTGCGTTTTTTATGTAAATCAAATATGACGCTTGCCAGTTCCACAATCAAGCCAATGATTTACAGAGGTTTCTGCACAGAAATCTGAAAGGGGTTTTCCATTCAGGTAGATGTTCTTAATTGCGTTTAACACTTCCCGTTTAAGACCGGTAAGTAATGTGTTTTTTTGTAAGTTCATTGCTGAAAAGCCCCTTTCAACCGCTGCAGTACTCCCATACAAAGAAAACATCAATTCTAATACCAAAAATTGAAAATGTATCACGAACAATAACGGGAAAATGGCCATCCGCGCGGACGTCGGATTCGAGAAATTCGTTGTCCGCGGGGAATTTCTGACCGCCGAGGACGGGCGGACGGGCTGTTTTTCGAGCTCTGGTATTTGTCAATTTTAAATCCACAAAATTCTTTTAAACGCGATAGCGTTTGGATAGCTTAATATATCATTGATTTCTATATTATTATATAACTGTTGAATTGATTGCTATATCATTATGAACTTCGGCCCTATAATCTCTCTTATAACTCTTAATAAATTTTGCAACTGAGTAGCAATTTATTTTAATAATTGTATGAAATACATGCCAGAACTGAGTAAACTCAAAGGCTGATGTTTTTTCTTCAAAAATTGAAAAATGCATTTTTTGAAATAATTTTATTGCATTTCTTATCATAATAGAAAGGTGAGTCATCGTTCAATTTGCATTTTTGTTACGAAAAAGCGTAAAAAAATTTCGTCATAAAAATTAAAGTTAGATTAAAATAAAATTTCAAATTAAATTAGTCGTCATAAGAAACTTCACCCTGAAAATTATTTATCTTCACTTTTAATATTTTAAATATTCGTAAAAATACACCGGAATTTTTATTTTACAGAAAGTAGCAAGTACAAGAATATTTTTATATTAATTTATTATTTTAAACGAAACACTTATCAAAATTGTAGTTTTAATTTTTTTAGTTACTTTCAAACTGTTTCATAAATGTCCTTAGTTTATATTAAAAAAAAATAAGGACTTAATAGTTTATTTTAAGTAAACGAATTAAATTAAATATTTGTGTTATTGAAGATGTATTACATATTTAATAAGCTAAATTGATATAAACTTAAAAACTTCAACTGTTAACTTTATTATTTCAGTGTCAATTTAGTTAAACAACTGAATATAACTTTTAATCCCTTGATGCTTTCCTATTTACTTGAAAAATATTTTAAAAAGAAAAGTATTTTAAAATTTTGTATTAATTTTTTTTTAAATATATTAAAATAGGTTACAGAACGAACTAAAATCTGAAAAGTGAGCAAAACCATTTACTTATTAATGATTGAAAGAAAATTAACGTAAAAGAGATAATTTAACTATTCATTATTAAATAATCATGTCAATTATTCTGATTTCATTCTTTAGATTCTTTGTTAAAAAGAAAAAAACCGACAGGTAAAAATTATAAGGCTACGTGACGTAAAGCAGTTATGATGTTGCGAGGGTTATTCATGCCAAACGATAATTTTGAAATATTTTTATCTCACATTTATCCTTACTTAAAATTTTGAAAAGTTTCAAAAATTTTAACTCAAGTTTGAATGTTTATGTCATGTATCATAGAATATGCAACTCTATATACAATTAAAATATACAATTAACACAATACATTTTTCTCACAATTGATTAATTTGATTAATTAACATTCATAAACCTTTTTTCTTAACTTTAAATTTTTTCTGTTTATTTTATTACACTTTCAAGCCGGCAAACGATAACTAAAAAAATTATTTTATTTTTTCTTTTCGGAATAAATTTTTTAACGATCGATTACAATTTGATTTCATTTATGCTTCAGATCCAACCATGCAAGATTTAAAAGTTTTGGGAATTTTGTATATAGACATTTATTGCGATTTATTGAAAAATTCAAAGTATGCAAGCATAAAATAAGGTATTTCATAATATTATTTTTTGACTAGGTATTATGAACCAAATATACGTTTTCGTTAAAAAAATACCCAATATAGTAAATATTTCTTTAAGTAATTGTAATACATTTGTCTATAAAAGAGTGTTTGATATTTTATTAACTTAAAATATCTGGTTGCTTTTTTCGTAGCAACAGTAGAAATTTCAGAAAGATTGGTTTTTAGTTTGTTCTGCTGATAGTTTATTACAGTTTTACCTTTTGAAACTATTACGCTCTATAACAAAAAAATAGACGCACCAAGAAGGAGTTGTCCGATTGAAACGAAAATTGGTAAACAGAAAGACAATGTACAGAATAGTAAATGATTAAAATTTCAGAACAATTGAATAATTTATTGCAGAGTTACAGTAACAAGTTCAATAAGGTGTTGGCCCGCCTCTAGCCTGGATACAAGCTGCCACATGGCGTGGCATAGACCGATAAAGCTCCCGGATGGTCTCTTGCGGTATTTCCTGCCTAATTCGATCCAATTGTCGAACGAGGTCATCAACATTCTGTGCCAGATGCAATCGCCTTCCCATCATATCCCAGACATGCTCGATGGGAGAGAGATCTGGGGATCTGGCAGGCCAAGGAAGAGTTTGACAAGCTTGCAGACAGTTCATAGCCGTGCCGTATGTGGTCTGGCATTGTCCTGCTGAAAAACCAGCCAAGGGCGCTGCAAAAGGAACGGTAGCAAAACAGGTCTTAGGATGTCGTCGACATACCGCTGTGCAGTAAGTGTACCTCTAATGACTACCAAAGGGGTCCGGCTGTCAAAGGAAATGGCACCCCAGACCATAATGCCTTGTTAAGGGCCGGTGTGGCGTGCAATAGTGAAGGCAGGATCTCCCCTCTGCCCTGTGAGTCTCCAAACACGTCTTCGATGATCGTCAGGACACAGTTTGAAACGGGATTCGTCGCTAGAGACTATACGTCCCCAGTCGGCGTCATTCCAGCCATATCTGTTCAAAACATTCATGCATACGAAATTTCAAAGCAATCGGATGATTGCTTCTTGTTGAGTCGATTTTTTTGTTATAGAGTGTATTATCATGACGGAAATAATATTCTTCGATAGAGATTATTTTGAATATCAGACTCTTTAAGTACTACGAATGGTCCGCATAAAACTGTTTTTTCTTGGAATCTACAAACTAAAACCGTTTGCATTGTTAAAATGACAATACTAATTAAAATGCATTATTTAAGTATAGTTTTTGATCTAGTTTATATTTTAATAAAGTTTTTGTGTAAAATTAGTGATATTAATGTTTGTGGTCAGCTCATGTGTGATGTTAACATAGTTTGATCTAACCACTATTATTATTTGTTACATAGAAAGGCTATAGTAAAACACGTAACGTTATTTTCTTCGTTCGATACAATTATGAATTTCAAATCTAAAAAAGCATACTTAGTATTTAATTAATACACTATACATTTTTATTGGACTTTAACCTCTCAATAAAATCGTAAAAATGAATTAAATATCTTATTTTTTAGTGAATATTTATTAGCTTTTATACGAAACCATACTTATATAACGAAATATTAAAAATAATCGGTAATTTATTAAAATATAAATAAATTTAATAGTTAAAGGTTAAGGTATTCAACTGGTTTTGGCATAATTTCTTAAAAAAAGGCATAATTATAATTTTATTTTTATTTTTTGGTAAGAAGAGTACTTGAAATTTAAAGTAAAGTTTAAAATTTTTTTAAATATTTTTTCAGATAAGGGTATATTTGAGCTCAAAAACATACTTTCTAATGTCACGCATAACAGCTCTACAACAAATTGTAAGGTATAAAAATTAATAATAATTACTTATTGATCAATATCATTAATGTGATTAACTGTGTTTTGAACTTATATCTCAAAACAATTTCAAAATGACAATGAAATAAAACTAAATATAGTATTTGATATTCAATTTTTGAAGAAAAATTTGTAACATTCTCATCTAAGCTTTATAAAACTAAAAAGTTCATACTTAGACCTTAGCTTTTAATTCAAAGCCTCGCTAACATTTTACAAAAGCAAACATACAAAATTTCAAGAAATTCGATAATATTTTTTTGTAATGTGCGTGTTAGCGTAAAGAACTTTTCTCAAAATCACAGTTCTTCAGTAAATGCATTTAAAATGCAAGACAATTCCGAAATGTAAAAAAAAAGTTGAGCGAAAAATATAATAATTTGAAAATCAAAATCTGAAAAGAAATTTTATTTGTCTTAAAAATATAATTTATTCAAATAGAAAAAAAAGATTAAAATATTCAAAGCCTAACAAAAAACATCATCATTCGCTTCCTATTTCGCTAACCAGCATACGAAAAATTATTATAACTGGATTTCTTAAAATCGTAGATCAAAATTGAAAAGGTTTTAAAAAGTTTATAAGGGTTTCATAAAGAATTTTTTTTTAAATTGAAACTTTTGTTGAAGCTGCCGATTTTTACCCAGACGGATACCTCAAATTAATAATTTATACCGAAAATAAACTTAATAAACTTAAAGCAAATTTAAATATTTTACTCGCCTTTCTCATCTACTTATTAAACCCCAGCAAAGATTACTGGGCTGCCTTCCTTGTCTTGACCCAATACACTTATTGGGGCATATAGTTCAAGAACCTAAAAAAAAAAATAATAATGTTTATTTTAAAACATAAATTCAAAATAGATCTATTTAAATTATGAATGAAAATGAAAAAATGAAAAGATAAAAAAAAAAATTAACCCCGACAAAAAGAAATAAATAAAATAAAATAAAATAAAATATAATAAAATAAAAAATAAACTTGTTTTTGCCCTCATTACGATCACTGGTTACCCATTGGTCAAATGCTTTTTCTTTCTGGATTGACTCCGTTAAACGTCACAACATTTCAAATCATGGGTTGCAAAAACTGTCTCAATTGAGGATTGTCGTCTGATTGATTTTCATATCATGCCTATGTACGTGTTGCAAGACGTCACAAAATACTTTCCCTTCTTCAGCATTTATATTTATATTGTAATAACCGTCAAGCCAGTAATTACACGTTAATAATAAAAAGAATATAAAAATACTTTAAATTATTATTATGTAAATACATTAAAAATGCCTGCTAGTGAAAATAGAAAGAAAAACAGCAGCGGTCGCTATAGCAATGCATGTAATGACGACGCATGCGCACTGTTAATTATTACTCTTGAGCACAGTTGAAAAGTGTGGGCACGCTATCCATCAAATGCAAACCGATACCCATTTTGCCTATTGGCAAAAACACATATTAACTTATTTTAATTATATCTTTTGAAATAGCGATGATTTTATATAATAATTAATCTTGATCTTGTTAGTTATTGTTAGGAAATATATAGATAAACAGGTAATATGAATTAAACTGCTGTACAGTTTAGAATTATTTTGGCTTATATGATTTTGGTTTGATTACTCAAACGCAATTATTTAACACGATAGTAATTATGATTCGGTTATTTCGATTCCTTTCCATACATGCTTAAAAAAACTTCTAGAGTTAAAATGAAGGAACATACTTTGGTTTTTTCTGTCAGAATAGAAACTTATCTCTCTGTATTAAAAATAGTAATGGCTACCAAAGTCGTTTTGAATGTTCACCTTACCGTTTAAATTTGTTTTACCACGCGAAAACCATAAAATTAGAAATATAAAATTACTAAGGTATATAGAAAAGTGTATAAGGATTTAATTTTATTTTATAACCGTCCCTGAACAGCCGACCCAAGTTTGGGTTTACGACTACTAATGTTTAACTACGTAGCCTTGTAATTTTGAACCTAATCCAGAAGACAAGGGAATTCCTGAATCAAGTAATGGGTGAAATTTGCCTTCGTGGAGGACTTAATGGAACTAGCCTGCATTTGCATTATATGGAGAGGAAAACCACGAAAACCTCTCCGGTTAGAGTGACGGCAATGGTCTCTAACCCATGATCCGTCTACCACTAAGGTTCTTTTCCGTCAGCACTATGGTCAGTGCTAGTCGGGGGCGGTGCTCGAAGCTTCCAGCTATCGCTGGGATTTGAACCCAGTTCAAATCATTGGAAGGTGAACTCTATCGACTGAGCCACCACGGCTCAATGTTCGATGGAATTGAAAAAAAAAATACTATTAAACAATTAATTTTCTGATTATTAACTGTTAAACTTGTATAGAAAACCGTTCGCTGAAAATCTATCACACGCTGAATTACAACCACAGGATTAACATTAAACCTGTTGAGAGGAATATTTTGAATTAGTAAGAGATTTTTTCGAAATTCTCATTTGTTTGACAATTATTGCAATTTTAAGTGTTTTATTTTTGTATATTTTCTTTAAAAAGTATTACTTATCTTTTGTTGTAGAAAAATTTATCCATCTCGCTATTTTCATTTTATAAGTTCACGTTTAAATTTATGTCAAAATAAGTAACAAAAGAAAATGAATAAATAAAAAAAGACGCATTTTAGATGTTGCCAGACACAAATCTTAATATTTTTATTAAAATTTTTAAAAATTTGAAGACTAAAAAGAGAAAAAAACTATTTCCAATGCGAACTGTTACATGACATAAGGTTACCGCTGCACATTTTCAACTGGTAAAATCACTTCACATTTATTACTGATTGTGTCATATATTCCGTATTCCTCAGTTTTATTTTTTATTTAGTGTAATTGATTGCTTTTTAAAACCAGATAATCTCTTATTTCGTTACGATTAACCTATCAATAAATATGCTTACATAAAGTTATAATAATTGCATATTTTTCTACAAAATTATCTTTTAACCAACTTTTGAGAGAGAAAAAAACTTCTACGAATATAAAGTTAATTCTGAGAAAAAACGAATTTGCGCACAGACAAAAAATGCTTTTTTACGGCCTAGCGAATTTTCACTGGAGTTATTACTTTCGGTGAGGTGGGGATACCGATTTATTTGCCAAAATTTAATCATCCTTAAAATACAACAAAAAATATTTTAATTATAATATTATCAAGAAAATGGATCCGCTCTTCCCCTATGATCTGGTTGGTTGGTTCTAATGCCACTTGCAACACGGGCAAGCCTGCTTGGTGAAACCGAGCAGATTTAAGGCAGAAAGTGCGTTTCTTGCTTTTTCAGTGGTGCCATCTGTGGCCAAGAATACGACTTCTGCCCCATATTACGTCACACTCGTTTATAGGGTGGATCCATTCATACATCCATTCATTCATCCACGGATCGTAATTTTGACCTGAATCAGAGAACGATTGATCTCCAATCCAGTACCCCCAGAGGTATGGATTTGTTATGGGAACATGGAGGACTTTTGCGACTCCACTGATATAACGTGTATCAGTCACTTTACTACACGGGGAGTCTTCAGCCGGCGGGGTTCGAACCCACGAACTCTCGGACATGGGCCCAGCGCCCTACCGACCAGGCTATCCTGGCCTTCTCCCCTTTGATCTTCAATCATGAATGAGAAGCAAGAACGTGGGTTGGTAAGCGTAGCAAACAGGGGACGAGTCTTCAAGTAATATAAATAATTTAGTTACTTTTAAATGCATCAGGGTAAACAATGTGAGAGTTACTCACAAAGAAACTAGTTGAATATAATGAGATTTAATTCTTAGATTAAAAAAGTGTGAAACGTAACTTTCCTTGCAGTAACCCAAGGTAAAGTCGCTTAAATCGAATTTATAAAAAATTTAATTAAATGATTTTAAAACCACGCAACTCTTTTTTTTTTACGTAAAAGATAGAGCCTAGAAAAACTGTGAATTTTTTTTGTAAGAAGGACTTGAGTATATTTTTTTTTCTAATTTGTAGCAATTTACTTTGATTTATCTTAATTGAAATTTTATGATTGATTAATAAATTTACTTACTTCGGGAAGTTGATAGTCAGTCAAGAGGGTATCTATATTGTATTCTTTCCTCCAAGAAATGTGCTAAAAACATTTAAACATGTAATCAGACATTTTTGTTTAAAACAGATTTTTTTTGTAGGTAGGTATATATTTACGTTGCACTAGACCTACATAATGGGCTATGATGGGCTTTTTTGTATAAAATTACTCTTCAAAGAGTAAAGGCCAATTTAATTTAAATTGAGAACAAATATTATACAGTACTAAAAAGCTATTTAAGCCTTAAGTACCTCTCTTACGTATCTTGAAAAAATTAAGTAAATAATTATTTTATGTCTCAAAAATTAATAATTGAACGAGAAAAAATTAAACCATTGTCAAACTATGAATAATAGTTTTTAGTCAGTTTGTTGTTAGCGTTGTATTAGAGATAAACTATTGGTCTGTGTGCCAGATAACATTTTATTGTAACTTTTAAGGAAAATAGAGTTTAAAGCATAATAAACAATTTGAATATTGAATGAAATTTGAAGTTTCAAATAATCACTGAATTTCATTCGCCAATCAGATGGGCTTTAATGTGTTTAATCTCGCATTCCTCGTTAAATACTTTTGAAGCTTCTAATACTTTTTATTTCCTTGATCGCTTTATGATATTTTCCTTACTTTATTATTGTATTAATTGTTATATTACATTCTTTTGAAAATTTGGCCTACTGACGTCACTTTTGAATTAAATTTTTTTATGGTATAGAAAGTAATTTCATGAAAAGAGCAGCAGAGAAATAACGTTTAAGTTAAATTTATAGTTTCTAATATTGTTACTTCCTTCGTTATAAAAATAGCATCATATTAAATCAGAATACATACATGTTCTTGCGAACATGAAAAATCTGCGTTTTCTATGAGAAATTTAAAGAGGAAAGCAATTCTTACACAATAGCATACAAGAATCTAGGCAGTTAATCGATTAAATGTAAATTTAAAATGTTTTAAATAAAAAACATATTAACCTAAATTGTTTTTAAATGTATTTGATTTATAAAATAACGACACTTCTGATTTTCTTGTGTATATACTTGTCTATATAATATATCGGTCACTTTATACAAACGAACTATGCATTTTACATAAATAAACATTTAATAAAACTATTATTTCTCAAAATATCTTACTTTTTTTTTTTTTTGAAACCCTAGGGCAGTGATTCTCAACCACTATTCCGCGGCACTTTTGTGTGCCGCCAAATTCTTAAAATGTGCCGCCAAATACTAGAAATGATACAATAAAAATTATAATGCTTTTTTTTATTGCGAGTAAAGCTTAACTTAAAGAAAAGTGTATATATATAATATTATATATAACATTATATATAATATATATACACTTTTCTTTATGTACTTTTATAATTTTTCCACGCTTTAACCGCATGAACATCTTTGTCGGTGATTGTCTTGTCTCTGACAATCTTAAAATAAGAAGGAAGACTTTAAATTGTCTTTGACAAAAAATATTGAAATAAGTAGAAAACTTGATGACAATTAAAATTATTAATGAACAAAAGAAAGCAAGCTAAATATTAACTTTCAAACGGAAATAAAAGCTAATCATCAAAGTAGGCTATGCAATTTATAATTCTAAAAACAAATTAATGAAGGATAACTAACAAAAAATAAGCTAATTAAGAATTAGCAATAAAACTAATTAACGAGAAATCGCAAAAAAAAATAATAATTAATGTAAAAAACTAACAGTTAATAACAATAGAAAACAAGCTAGCAAGTAATAACGAGCAAAAAAATAAATAAGTGTTACTAACTAATAAAAAATTAGTCGAAAGAAATAATTAATCCCTTAATAATCGTGCTTTTGTAGTACATATTATTTCATTTCACATTCAAAATTATTATCACAAACTATTTAACACAGTGTATTATAGTTAAGTAAACAACTTTTAAACTAATTTTTTCCATTATGTGCCGTCAAATTTCGAAATCGTTAAAAGTGTGCCGCCGCAAAAAAAAGGTTGAGAATCACTGCCCTAGGGTGTAGGAAATTTTCCCGTTTTTTATAGAAATTCTGAACTTACATGAGTATTTGTGATATCAATTTCGAATGGTAAGCATTTTGACACAAATCTAACATAAAAAAAATAAAAGTCGAAAAATGATAATTTTAATTTTATTCAAAAAAGGAAGACATTTTTCAAAAATTATTACGGCATTTATTGAATTCATATTTAATAGTTATTTTTTATTATATGATTGGGTCAGACTAATAAATCATATAATAAAATAGATAATTTTTTTAATATTTACAAAATTTGGTAAATATTAATAATTGACAATTATAAATAACAATAGATAATTAAAAAATAACATTAATAATAATTATATCCATTTTAAGTTTTTGTTTTTGTTTACCAATGATATTCGATTAAACATTCTTAAGGTATATAGGCAAAACCAAGAATTGAAACCCTAAGCGTGAAAAGATGATAAAAAAAAAGTTTGCAATTATTAATATTTTTTGAAATTGTATTTTTTATTTATGCTATTATTTTAAACTAGGAGGCTTCGCCCCCTGCTCGCTGGCGCTCACCAACCCCCGGAACTGCTTTCACAGTTCATTTCGGATTGCTTCGCAATCCAATGCTCGCTTTGCTCGCTCATTGGATACGTTCTAAACGTCTAGTTTTTGTATACTTTTTTGAATACTGAAGTTCCGAAACATTTTCACTGTAGAAAATCCTAAACCTGTACATTTCAATATTAATTTGAAATTGCAAACAGTTCACATATTTTTCTTAAGCACACTATTCTAAATTTCAGTTGTTGAGAAAAGTAACTGTTGTAAGTTTTGTTTTAAAGTCTTTCCCACCAGAGGGCTAAAACTATGTGTTGTAAAACAATATGAAATAGTAGTCTGCCACTGAACACCGGATGTAAAGCATCGGCTTTGATGAAGATAATTTTGTATTTTTAATTCTCTGAAGGGCGCCACCTTAATAATATGGAATTTGTAAAATAAATGTATATATGTTTGATTGTTGATGAAGCCCATCATTTTGTGTTTTCATCAGTGTTCAGAAGCAGAACAACTATAAGTTTTTTATTTTATCACAAAAAAATAAAATGTATAAAAAACAAAGAAAAGAGTAAGAAAAGTATAGTCATAGAAAGAGTATAGTCATAGAAAAAGTTAAAATTATACTATAGTATTTGTCAGTTAAAATAAAACTTTTTGTTTAAGTCATTGCTAACAATTCAAATTTCTCCGAGGCAATTCTAAAGTATAAATTAAGGTAGTATTGTTAAGTTGAAACACAATATTTTTAGTTTTGATGTCAACAATACAATTCAATTTTTCACAAAAACGATTGTTTCCATTGTTAAGTTCAATGTCAACAATTCAAATTTTTCTGAGGCAACTCCTAACCTCTAAATATTTTTTTTTATGTACACATTTCTAAATGCCAGTATTCAACCACAAAATAACTTAAAGTCCTCAAATTTAGCATGAAGTTGTGAAATGTAATGAAAGAGGGTCATAGCAATAATGAAAGTAGAAGTAAAGTTAGTACTGTAAAATTAAAACAATATTTTTAATCAATGAGCCAAGTTCTTCAAGAAGCAGTTGTAGAAGTAGGTTGGTTATTTAAATCTTTTTATAGAATTTCTTTAAGAACACAATTGTTAATTTGGGCATTTGGCGATACAACACTTTTAGAATTGAAGGATTTGTTACGTCAAGCGCTCAGGTATCATAATTTTGATCTAGTTGCGCTGCTATGTCATTTTGATTTATGTTAAGTTAACTTTCAAAAAATTCTATGGCTGGCAACAGCATTTTTATTTTTCAAGTTGTTTATTTATATCTCTTTTAGAATTCGTTATTTTTTTAGCGAATTGTTTTTTAGCCTAACAGAATTCTTTGCCGACTGTTTTCTCTATGAATGAAGAAAATAAAGTAAATATTTAACTGCTGTGAAAAGAATCTTATTTAGTTGTATAAAGTACTTCAGCCAAAATTTCGGAGCCACGTAAGAGAATTATATATATTAGATCAGAAACACATCATTAAAATGCAGAATGCTTTGGTGTTTTCAAAACAAAGCAAACGTTGCCACCGGCGGAAAAGAAATACAGCCAAAGTTTGGGAGCCACGTAAGAGAATTATATATAATAGATTATTGTACATTTAATTAAGCGTGAAATTCCGTTTTATAAAATATAAATAAATGAATAAATAAAAATACTCACTTTTCTTAACATTGCCTCAGCATTTTTCATGTTAAAATCTCGAGCTTAAATATAATCAAAAAATAGAATTATTGCTGATAGAAAAAATTCATCTATGATTTAGACCTTCAATTTTTAGTTTTTCAAATTTTAGCAATAAGTGGAAATGAAGTATTTTCATATATAATATCTGAATGTGAAAATATTTATCTTTGAATCGGTTATTGATACAATTACATTTATAGTTAAATTCCTTTTCATAAATATTTCTCATTTTGTTTTGCGTCAAGTTGAAGCGCAATTTTTAGCTTCAAATATATAAACACCGATGCGAAACAATGATTACGCATGTGACAACAAGGTAAATAGTTTAAATAGAGGAGGGAAAGTAAATGAAAAAATTAAATGCGTTTTTTTTTCTTTTTTAATAAAGCCTACTGATTTTTAGTAAATGTTTCTTAAATGAGAGTTAGATTAGCAAAAAAAAATTTCGAACTTGAATCGAAGTCCACAATCAAAGGAGAATTTACGTATTTTGTTTTAAAAAGAATTTCATGATTAATTAAATTAATTAATAGAATTAATTCACATTTATATAACTATAAATAATTAGAATATAACTGTTGCGGCAAACACTAACTCCAATTAGTTTGCGCCACCCAAAGTATTCAGAATATGTAGGTTACTCTGAGTATGGTAAGAGAAAAAAGAGAGAACTGGAAATATCGTTGAATTGGCTTTTTGAAATATCTTTGGAACGCTGTTTTTTTGTTTTGTTTTTTGTTATGTTTTTTATTTAAAATAAATGTTTTGTTTTGCCTGTTTTTAAACGTTATCAATCAATAGACAAGATGCCTCTCACAAACACAGTCAATCCGGTTAGGAACGACATTTCTGACGCCCCCGGGTGGGCGGCCTTGTCTTAAGGATTGGTAAGAAAGGTAGGCGAAGATTTATTAATTTCCATTTTGAAGATTAAATATTTGACAATTTGAATACTTTTGAAGATTTGAAATATATATATATTTATTTGAATATTTGATACCAGAACTGTAATTTATATGTGCTTAGAATCGATAGTTTTAGAAGCTAAGAATTTGATATTAAGATAGTAAAAATGGAAATAATAAAAAGAAATAAAACCGCTCAAAGAGCTTCATTTACTAAGGCCTACAATAAACTAGAAAATTTATTAATTGGCGATAGTGTGACGTATGACGAAATTGAAACGGATCTTTGTTTATTTAAACAAAAGGTAGACATTTTGGAAATAACTCATAATAGTTATTTAGATAATTTGCAAGATGAAAAAGAATTCGAAACTGAATATAATTCCGTTGAAGAATACAGAGAAAAAGCTTTGAGAATTCAATTAAAAGCTAAACGTTCCTTAGATAATTTGAAAAAGAACTCGTGTGAAAACGAAATTGTTACTTCCGAAAATAATGGCGAATTACCGAACACTAAATCTCCGAAAGCTTTATGTCAGCGGCTCCCCGAAGTTGAATTATATAAATTCGGCGGAGACTTGAAAGATTGGTTAACGTTTTGGAACCAATTTAAAAATATTCATGAAAATGTTAATTTAACGAAAGCTGATAAATTTCATTATTTAATTCAGTCGACGAAGCTGAAATCGGAAGCTAGGGAAATTGTGGAATCTTTTCCTGTAACACAGTGTTTCCCAAACTTATGACTTTTGTGTACCCTTTCTAAATATTTCGTAATGCTGTGTACCACTAATAAAAAAATGAATGTATTTTTTACTATAAGAAATTGCACAAAAGTTAAAAATTGCAACTGGCTGTTGACACCAATAATTATTAATTGTTAACTCTGCAAAAAATAGCTAATAGAAAAATACGTAATCGTAAATTTTCATCGCTAGCTTTGTTTTTTAAATAAAAGTTTTTGAAATTTCTGTCTGTAGCAAGATATTTCGCAAAAGAAAGCGTACCCCCGCTAAACTGTTCCCGTACCCCTGGGGGTACGCGTACCACACTTTGGGAAACACTGCTGTAACAGATGAAAATTATCCTTTAGCTGTTGAAAGTTTAACCGAAAGGTATGGCCGAAAAGATCTATTGATAGATTTTTATGTTAGAGAACTCCTGAAACTCGTATTAAATAATGCGAATAAGAATAAGAATGATTCTTTAAGTTGTTTATACAATAAACTGTCAACTCAATTGAGAGCATTAAACTCACTAGGAGTTACATCTGAGATGTGTGGTGTAATTTTGTATCCCCTTGTTGAAAGTTTATTACCATTAAATGTGTTACGCTCATTTGAACGTCAAAGAAAAAATTTAGAAAGCGAACAAAAACTATCCAGTCTTGATGCGATAATTTATTTTTTGAAAAACGAAGTACAAGCGGAAGAAAAAATAAAATTGAGTAGAACTGAAATATTTCATCCCCCCTTCCAACGAAGGAACTTGACACCGCCGGCGAGTCTGAATTTGAGAGATCGGAAATCGTCTGCGGCTGAATTAATTAGTCATAATTCAAACGATGATATTCTTTGTTTATTTTGTTTTAAAAACCATGAGACTCGTTTTTGCAAGAAAGCGTTTTATATGCCTTTAGAAGAAAAGCAGTCTGTTATTAGAAGGAAGGGTTTATGTAAAATTTGTTTATTGAAAGGGCACCTGGCTTTTTCTTGTAAATCAAACATTAAATGTTCAATTTGCACAAGAAAACATTTAAAATTTATGTGTCCTGACTTAGAATGTAATCGATCGGATGAAAGAAAACAAGATAATAATGAAAGCGAAGAAAAAGAGACTGGCACCTTACATTCGCGCGTGCATGCAACTAAAGAAGTATTTTTACAGACTCTTGTAGTAATTATTAACGGAAATAAAGCGCAGCGTAAAGCTAGAATTATTTTAGATACGGGTTCTCAAAAGTCGTATATTATGAAATCTACTGCAGAAGAGTTAGGTTTTGATTTTGAAAGGGAAGAAGAATTTTCGACCTCATTATTTGGGGGTAAGAAAACAGAAATTCAACGGCACAAATGTTATAAAATATATCTCGATAGCCTTGATGGTAAATATAGTTGTAATTTAGATGCATTGGATCAGGAAATAATTTGTAATAATGTTTCTAGCATTAGACAAGGGCCGTGGATTCATGAATTGAGACAAAAAAGGATATTTATAACTGATTGTGGGAATTCAGGACCTATTGAAGTTCTTTTAGGGGCTGATGTTGTTGGTAAACTATTTACGGGTAAACAAGAACAATTAAAATCTGGATTAGTCGCTATGGACACTAAATTAGGATGGACATTAATAGGGAAGGTTCCTCAGTTTGAAAACCATGATAATTTAAATATGACAGTTGTAAATATGCTTTCTCAAGAATTACCTGTTTCATTTTTATGGGATTTAGAATTACTTGGTATTAGAGATCCTGTTGAACAAAACACTAGAGAAGATACACAAAAGGCAGTTATGATTCATTTTCGAGACACAGTTCATCAAAATTCAGATGGAAGATACGAAGTAAGCTTACCATGGAAAAAGGATCATGCTTTATTACCGAATAACTATGAGTTGTCTCTCAAAAGATTAAAATCTACTAACAAGAAATTAGAAAAAACGGGATATGGAAAGAAATACCAGCAAGTTTTTGATGAATGGGTAGAAGAAGAAGTGATTGAGAAAGTTCCACAAGAAGAATTGTCAATTAAAGGTACACATTACCTCCCACATCGCCCAATTATTAAAGAAAAGTCAACGACAACTTCTTTGAAAATCAGACCCGTCTTTGACGCTTCAGCCAAGAATCCGAACTTCCCATCACTAAATGATTGTTTAGAGACTGGAATAAATTTTATTGAAACAATACCATCCATTTTAGCCCGATTTCGATTGCATGAAATTGGTGTGATTTCTGACATTAGGAGAGCCTTTCTGCAAATCTCTCTAAATGAAAGAGATAGGAATTATTTACGATTTCTTTTGATTGATGAACAAAATGAACTGAAGACTTTATAGACATCGCCGAGTTGTTTTCGGTCTAACCAGTAGTCCTTTCTTATTGATGGCTGTCATTCATCATCATCTGTCCAAACAGACATTCAAGATACAATATTCTGAAGAACAGTTGGAAAAACTCCGAAACAGTTTTTATGTAGACAATTGCGTAACGAGTGTACAAGATTTAACTGAATTAGAAACTTTTATAAAGTCAGCTACAGAAATTATGAAAGAAGGTCAATTTGACCTAAGAAGTTGGGAAAGCAACCAATTATTAGATTGCCCGTCTGCAGCTACTGAAGCGCGAGTCTTAGGCTACGTATGGGATAAAAACTTAGACTCGTTAAAAATTGATTCTGACTCACTGAAGCTGGAAGAATTCGAAAAATTAACTAAGAGAAAAATTTTGTCCCTGATAAGCCGAATCTTTGATCCGATTGTATTTCTTGCTCCAGCTTTAATAAGACCTAAGCTTTTACTTCAAGCAACCTGGAAGACTAAAGATCATTGGGATTCGGAAGTTAATGAAGAAATAAAGAAAAAATTCAATTCATGGTTCAAAGACTTACATTACTTAAATGATATTAAGATCCCAAGATGGTTGGGAGTTACTGCCTTATCTAAACTCAGCTTCCATACATTTGTTGATGCAAGCAAAACAGCTTATTCAGCTTGTATATTCCTAAGAAGTGAATCCCCTGATGGCTCTGTAAATGTCCAGCAACTCCAAGCTAAGTCAAGAATAACTCCACTGAAAAAAATAACAATCCCTCGTCTTGAATTGATGGGAGCAACTATTGGAGCTAGACTGTTCAATTCTATGGACTCTGCTTTAAAACTCGAAAAAGGAAACATTGACACCTACTTTTGGACAGATTCGTCGACTGTGTTAACTTGGATTAAGAGGAAAGAACAGTGGTCAGTGTTCGTGAACAATCGAATATCTGAAATAAATAGACTGACATCACCTGAGAATTGGTATCATGTACCAGGAAGCCAGAACCCGGCCGATCTTCTCTCGAGAGGATGTGGAGCTAAACAACTTCTGAAGTCCAAGTGGTGGCTAGGGCTTGCCTGACTGAAGAATTCTAAGGATGATTGGCCGATGACAGTAGCTAATGTTAATGAAGAGGAAGTTGAAAAGGAAAAACGAAAGACTGTTGTTTCGGCTATCAATGTAGACTCGGAATCCATTGCAACTACTTTAGCATCCAGAATTTCGAAGTTTTCTAAGATAATCAGAGTTGTAGCATGGTTGTTACGCTTCCAACCAAAAGCTAAAGATTTGAGAAAGAATGTTGATTTAACGCAAGAAATAAGAAATGCACAAAAGACTCTTCTGCGGTCAGTACAAAAAGAGTGCTTCAATGACGAAGAAGGTAAAAAATCTTTGAAAAACTTTCAAGTGTTTTCAGATCATGAGGAGATACTTCGATTAAAGTCTAGACTTTTGAATGAAGATGAAACCCCTGAATTCATTGCGCCTTTGATTCTTCCGTCAAAGCATCTTGTTGTCACCCGACTTATTGAACAAGAACACCTGTTGAATAAACATGCAGGAACGTCCATTCTTCTAACAATCCTGAGAGAGAGATTTTGGATTATAAAAGGTAGAAGAACTGTTCGCTCCGTTATTAGAGGATGTGTCACCTGCAAGAGACAAAAGGTTAAAAATCTTGAAGTACCATTTCCACCTCTGCCTCCTGATCGAACTAGATTATCGGCTGTATTCGAAGTGTCCGGTGTCGATCTGGCCGGACCTTTGATGACCAAGACTAATGAGAAGGTTTGGATCGTCCTTTTCTCCTGTGCTGTATATAGAACTGTTCACTTAGAGCTGATACCTTCTCTTAGCACAAACGCTTTTGTTCAAGCATTACGGCGTTTTATTGCTAGAAGAGGTAGAGTAGCTACACTATACTCAGACAATGGTACCAATTTCACTGGCCTTAACGCCTCCTTAAAGCGCCTTGATTGGAACAAAATCATGAAAGAATTTGAAGTTTCCCAAATCCAATGGAAATTCAATCCACCATCCGCCCCATGGTGGGGAGGATTCTGGGAAAGATTAATCGGAATTCTCAAAGATCTCTTAAGAAAAAACTTGGGACGGTCATCTCTGACTCATGAAGAACTCTCAACTCTTGTTTGTGAATGTGAGTCGATCATGAACAATAGACCTTTGACTTATGTGTCTGAAGAACCAGATTTGAGAGCTTTAACACCATCTTCATTCCTTCAAGACCTCCCTACTATCGACGTAGCCGACTTAGACAAAATTGACAAAACTAATTTAGACAAGAGATACAGATATGTTCAAAGATTGAGAGAAAGACTAAAAGAAAGATTCAGGATCGAATATTTAGGTTTCTTGCGTTCATCTGTTTCCAAGAGACTTGACCAAATAAATATTGGAGACATCGTCCTGATTGGCAGAGAAGACAGGAAACGAATTTTCTGGCCGTTAGGAAAAGTTATTGAGCTGTTCCCTGGAAGAGATGGACGAGTAAGACTAGTCAAATTGAAAACGGACAAAGGGACTTTACTAAGACCTATTCAAAGACTATATCCCTTAGAGGTAACTGAAGATGCCAGTGAACATTAAATAACTATGAACATTTTTGGACGTTAAATACAGATTTGTATCTTTTAAAATTCTTTAAATTTTATAACATAACAATTGTATGTCTGTCATAATTTTAGTATTTTTTTTGTAATTTATTGTGTTGAGTTTTCTCCTACATAAAACTCAAGTGGGGAGAATGTTGCGGCAAACACTAACTCCAATTAGTTTGCGCCACCCAAAGTATTCAGAATATGTAGGTTACTCTGAGTATGGTAAGAGAAAAAAGAGAGAACTGGAAATATCGTTGAATTGGCTTTTTGAAATATCTTTGGAACGCTGTTTTTTTGTTTTGTTTTTTGTTATGTTTTTTATTTAAAATAAATGTTTTGTTTTGCCTGTTTTTAAACGTTATCAATCAATAGACAAGATGCCTCTCACAAACACAGTCAATCCGGTTAGGAACGACAATAACTATATAACTATAAATAATTAGATTAACAGAATTGGTTCACATTAATTTAACTATGTAGGAAAATTTTGTTTTTGCAATTTACACAATGCAATATCTATAGTTTTATTCTATTTGTTTTAAGTTTGTTCTTTGCTTTTCATTATAAATATCCAACTATTTGAAAATATGTCTAAAAAGAGATATCGTTGCGTTTACAGAAGGAAAAATTATATTCAATACAACTAACTTATATTCATGTATTTTAAATAATCGAAAAAAATTGAAATATTATATTCATTTATTAGCGTCATAAAATAACCTTCCCACTTGAAACGTGCGAGAAATTATTAAAATACTTCATCAATTTACCTATGATGACTGCATTTAAATCCACTGGGTACATAGATAAGAGTAAGAGTATATCCTATCTATTTTTAACATTAAGATTCGTGTATAAAAACTATTTAATAATTTCTGAATTCTTTTAAACTAACCGAATACCTGTTGTTCGTAGGGGTTAAAATACATAGTTAATTAATAAATCGGCATTAATTACACTACGCATTTATGCACAAAACTGAAAGTAGTAAAACGTAACAATTACACTTATTTTAATTTATATTTTTCTCTTTTCCGATAACTTTATCTTTTTAAATTTAAAATATAATCTTTAGAATTGAACTCATTAAAAAATTTAATTATACTCAATCAAATTTAAAAAAAAGATAAATTGAAATATTTGGCATCGTAAATGATATGCAGGAATGATCTAGGCTCTCTTTAAATGTAATCATTTGAAAGATGAAACTAAAACATTCAAAATAAATGTATCTGGAATATATTAAGAAAATGTAAATAAATTAAACAGGCAAAAGTAATCCATACATCAAAAAGTAGCAGGTATTGAATACAGATAGAAATATATTTTAAAAATACGAAAAACTTTTGTCGGAATGATATGTGAGTTAAAAAAGTGACACGACTTGCATGGAGAAAAATATTATGGTTAAATTATAGTACTGTGTGGCAATGACCTATCTGGTTAAAAAAAAAAGCCGTAATTCTAGCAAATAAAACCAAAATATACCGTATTTAGACCATTCATATTATAATTTTTCCGTTTATATGACAACAGTTAAAAGGTATCTAGTTTTCCAAACTATGGTTCTTATTACCAGACATTTTCTAAAAAATACAAAACTGTAATATAAATATAACTAAATAAATAGTTTTTTTTGTCATCATCTAAGGTATGATAAAAATTTCCAAATTTTACCACATTTTATCACATATTGTAAAACCATGTATTAATTTTTTTTTTACCAAAATCTTTATCAAAGCACTTCGGTGAAAATTACTGAGCTTTTTGGCATTCTTATAAAGCCAGAAGCACTGTAAATTTTACCATATTCTGGTAGCTTTGGCCAATTTTTTTTTTCTCTGTGAGGAAAAAATTGGTTTTTAATTTTTTTGAAAAATTTAGTAATGCATATTTTCCTATACTGATCTTGAAAAAAAAATTTTTTTAAATTATAAAAATGCATTTAAACTACTTTTTTTTTTTTTTTTTGCTTTCTTAAATATTAATGACATGGCTCTGACCGGATCTATTTTGATTTCTTAAATATTATTAAATATTGGTGAATTGCACCCGAAAAATGTTTGGGGCCTCTGTGTTGGATATTTTTGTGTTCAGCGTGGTCATTTCAGTAAAAAAACATTTTGCTTCGCTCTTGTAAAGAACAAAAAAAAATAGTTTTTTGTTGCTTGTTTATAATTAAGTTTAAGATTGAATGATTTTATTGTTTTCAAAGATGTCTTGCAAAAAGCATTAAAGGCTTACCTTTTAAAAAGCGATAAAATAAACTAGGATCATCCAACATCTTATTAGATAGCTCAGGCAAGGTGCGTTTTTTTAACTGAAATAGATTAAAATATAAAATTTATGATTTTTAAAAATACTTAATTTCCTATAAATTAAATATGATTAAACATTTTTAACGAAAAGAAACAATTGAGTGAAATTTATATTTACTTAATTTTTTTTACAAGTAAAAATGAATTGCACTGAAGCAATAAAGATAATACTTAAAATAACATGATATTTTACACAATTATGCTAATTACTAATGTTTTAAATTAAGATTTATACGTATTTTTAATTTATTCACCTCTTTTATTGCATTTTTTTCTTCATTGAGAAGGTCATCTAGCCAAGTCGTAGGCCTGGAATCATCAAAGCTTTTCAATCCCATCGTCTAAAAATTAGAAATTATTAACTGGCCATTTTCAAATCATCATTTATTTATCCTTTCAACAATTAAAAACCAATAATTTGAAAATCATCCTTTCAATAATTGAAAGCCAGTAATTTGAAAATCATCCTTTCAACAATTAAAAACCAATAATTTGAAAATCATCCTTTCAATAAGTGAGAACCAATAATTTGAAAAACATCCTTTCAACAATTAATATCCAATAATTTGAAAATCATCCTCTCAATGTTTGAAAATCAATAATTTCAATAAAAATCAAGATAAATATAAAAAAAATGAATCTTAAATTGCTCACTGAAATAAATTTTTATCTAACTTAATACAATTATTTTAGTAAGTAATGTTTTTTTTTCTAATCGATCATCGAATCGTAAATCATCGAACTTTTTATATATGTTTTAAAAACACGTAACACACATCGATTAAGATCGTAAGTAAAGGAATTTTGCTTGTGGAGGATTTTTTTTAAAAATAGTCTCAAGTTACCAGCTTAATTTAGTTAATAGTTGAGTTACTTTAAAAAAATCTTAGCCAGTAAGAAGATCATTCATTAAGAAAAGAACGCTTGCCAACTAAGAGCTAATCTTTCTACCGTGGCAAATGTACACATACCGTCTACCTAGTTTTTGCGAGTCATTCTAAAATAAATCACTTTACAGTCAGGTTTATTTTCAATTTCATTATCTCGCCTCGAAATTATTTTACTTGAAATCATTTCTAATTGAAATAACCAAGATTGAAGCGCATAAATGTCTGATTGGTTTGTTTGCGTCTCGGATTCATAGTAAACAAAAGGGAAATTTCGGAAATTTACATTAGTTTCCATACGCTTCCGTGCCTAAGATTTCAAGTAATTGCGCATGCGCACTTCTAGTGAGCATGCGCAACTTTGCAAGCGCAGGGGATATGCGCATGTGCCCATGAAAAAATATCAAACTTACGTAAGTGAAAATAAGAGATTTTTCAAAAATCCTTGAGTTAAAAACGCTTACGTAGTGGGATATCATTTTAACTACAAAATCAAAACAAACATTTTGAATGGATGCAGATTATGTCTTTGCTGTGGCATACGATTCAAGATTCTTTACAATACGTAAAATTGCGGTTCTGTGAGCAGAAAAATTTGGAAGATTATAGATTTCGTTGAATTCAGCGATAAAGAATGCAGATAAATTATTATTAAGATTTAAAAGAATTTTATTATTTTACTTCTTTTAACAAAATCGTATTGTTAAAATAAATATAATTTAAGATTTTTAAATAGCGAAAATATATCTAGTTTCTTATGGAACTAGTGCAATTAGACAATCATAATGTTAAACAAAAATTAATAAAATTATTTATTTATTGAATGATTCCTTATTTCTAAATTTGATCAAAACATTCCTTCAAATTTGCATTCCATGTCCATGTTTTTAGTTAGAAGATAGGCTTAAACAGAAAACAGCATTTAACAGTTATAAATAGTGTGCTTGTAGCTCTGCTCTTGTAGTGTAAATCGCGTCAACATAACGTAAAGATACGTAGCATCTAAAATAAACGCGAACATGCGAAATTGCTTTAATCTTACGTACGAGGGCGTACAGTAGCTAACTAAAATGTGTGAAATATCCCTAATATGTATAATCTGATAATCTTTAAATTGTAAGTGAAGAGCTCCTTACCTCTTGGCGCCTGGAGTTATATAGGATTAAAATGGGGAATTTTACATTAAAATAAAACATTCAATCAATACCCATACAATTAAAGATTAAAAATATTTGATTTTTTTAACAAGAAATTTTATAAACACCACAAGCTGAACCTCTGGAAAATAATTCTGTTCTGTAACGAACATGTATATCAAATTTGAAATACAGGACTAAAGTTTATTTTGAAAAATTAATATTTACTTGAAGAATATTGTGTGATTTCACTAAAGATGTTGCGTTAAAAAAAATGCTCACATTTAAGCAATAAATAGAAAGTTAGATTTAACTTTAGATTGGAAAGTTATGAATACTTTGGACATTTTTCAACTTGGATGCTTAAATAAATATTAAATTGAACTATTTTTACGAGTAAAATACATTTCTTTAACTTATTAACTTTTGACTTATTCTTAAAAATTTCTATTTTTATTTCCAGCTGATTAAATGTCCACTTTTCCGGGCAAATTTATTTTTACTTTTATTTATTTCACACAAATGCAGGTATCATTAAATGTTATTTCATAAATGAAAACATGGTAACTGTGTATAATGAATTCTAATAATAAAAGATGAACCGAGAAACGGGTTGATAGTGGTTGCCAATACTTCTTTTTTAAATTGGAAGTAGCGATGCCTATCAATTTAAT
This sequence comes from Parasteatoda tepidariorum, assembly GCF_982258835.1. Taxonomy (NCBI): domain Eukaryota; kingdom Metazoa; phylum Arthropoda; class Arachnida; order Araneae; family Theridiidae; genus Parasteatoda; species Parasteatoda tepidariorum. The sequence goes on from NC_141761.1 coordinate 86,222,706, forward strand.
ATTTTAGCTTTAACGTTTTTTTTTTTTTCATTTCTTGCGTCATCACGATATTATACATCTTCCATTAGCATTTTTTCTGTAATTTCCAAAACTTATTTGGAATAAATACTTGATAGCTTTTTAGTTTAAAAAAAAAACAGTTATTTTAAAAGAAACTATTAGTCAGTAGATAATGAATCACTTCGTCAGAGATAGAAATTTTTCGAAAACACGAATTCAATGTAACATAATACTGCGAAGTTATCACAATTTTATTAATGTCGCTCGAGCATATTGAAACACTACCATAATTTTTAAGTTTCACATTATCACAGAAATGAGACTTTTAAAAACAGCTTAGTTTAAAACATAATTTAATACTATAAACTAAAAAATATTCTGTTTTTAAAAAAATAACACAGTTTTTTTTAACATTTTTGCTTTTACTAAATATGCACTGAGGAGAAAAAATAGGAAGTAATTACCATACTGAATAATAATCACATTTTTCCTAAGTATGGTTAATAAAAATAAAATATATGGTACATATACCTTTCCATTCTTGGGGTTCCGGTTTACTGGAAACTCCGGTTTTCAAAATTATAGTTTCTATTACCACGCATTTATTAGAAAATACAAAACTGTAAAGCAAATTTATTTAAGTTTTTTCTACCATGCTGTAAGTTATCATGACAAAAGTACCAAATTTAACAATATTTACCAAATTTTATCATATGTTATAAAATAATATTTTATTTCTAATTTTACTAAAACTATTATTAAGGCTATCCGGTAAAAATTACCGAACTTTCTGACGTTCCCATAGAGCCAGGAACACGATAAAATTTACCATATTCTGGTAGTTTTGATCATACTTTTTTTTCACAGTGTGAGAGATTATATAAAAAAATTATAGTGAAAATTTCAGAAAACTTTTCAGGACAAAATTACTATACATGACCCACATTATTTTCTATTAATTAATTTTTAATTTTATTAGTTTAGATAATTTATTTCTCGCTCAAATTAAGTAAACTAGAAAAACCTAGTAAAAATATTTTTATTAACCAATAATGTTTGATAAATATTTCAAATTGATATAATATACATGAATTAAATCAAAAACACTCGAAATATATTTTATAAGAAAATCAATAAGTTATTAATTCTTATTTTTTTAAAAAAGGAAGTCTAGTTTATGAACGATAATAATAATTCGAAAAATAAAGAAAAAAAATACAGCACTCACTTTTCTCTAGATATTCCAATAAAAATTTAATTAAAGCACTTTTATACCAAAGTAAACTTTACTACTCTTTCTGCAGTTTTGGGGGATCTTATCTTATAGTTTCCTTATACATCTCTCTGTAAACCAGAAAAGTTATCTTATTCCCACATGAAAAATTTCCTGATGCGCAAATACGAAAGTCTTATCACCAAAATCTTATCACAATTCAAAAATCATTCACTGAATCCATATTCTAGAAATTATCAGAAATACTTCATTGTGCCTAAGACACTTTTTACTTTGAAATAAAAAAAAGGAAAAGAGAAAAAAAATCAATTGTTGATTTCTAAAATAATTACCATCATAAGCATTTTCCAATGTTTTGTTTTATTGATGAAAAAGATTTTTGCACTTTAAGTATTTTAAGGACATAAAGAGAATAAGAAGTGGGATAGAAAATTTAGTATAAGGGTTGTAAAAGAATTTAAATCTATAATTAATAAAAAGGTACTATATTTATTTTATTCACATGTTTTTCGAGTCGAAGATTTGAAACACATTTCAAGATGATACCTTCACATTTTATGATATCCAGGGTAAATAATGAACTAGATAAAGATAACAATAGTTCTTAATTGATGGTGATTAATTCTTAAAACATTGTACTTCGCACTTCAATGATTAAAATATTTTAGTTCCGTGTATATTTTTAAATGAATGGTCATATTTTTTATGAGAAAATGTTTAGCTAAATGCGCTGAGTCTAACATGGATTTAATATGTCCAGCACTGATACTTATTATAATAAATAAATGAAGAAGTTTTATTATTCAACATTTATGTCCCCCCCCCCCTAAATTTTGCGTAATGAAATTTTGAATGCATTTTTATGATAATCGAATGCATTTTTATGATAATATATCTCTTAACTTCAAATTGATATTTTAATAAATGAAATTGCCACTAGTATTGTAGTAAATTTACTACCACTATTAAATGTAGCCCGTGGTATTCCTGTACTTTTGTTACATGCAACGGAATTAAAAAGTGCTTACTTCTATGTGAACCCCATTTTTTAAAAGTAAGTATTTTTTTCTCTTGTTTGCATTTTTTACTAGTTTAAGAAAAAAAAGCATTGTTATTACTTGTAACTAAAAATCGTTTCAAGCAACGATACTGTAAATAGTGCAGTTATCTTACTTAGCTAAAGTGTCGTTGGTAAAGGCGATGCAATAATGGTTTTGCTACATTTATATTTATTCCATGTAATGTCTTTTTTACTCGGTGATTCTTTGTTTTTCATGGCATGTAATGTTTCTTATTATTCTGAAGTATTGATTTGTCCCAATTCTTTGTGATTAAAATGGGGAGTAAGCTTGAAATATCTAAATTTCGTTTTATTTTTATTTATATACTTAATAATTTTTTTCAGAAAAAATCTCTGTTTGGCGTTAAAGGGAAAATGTTCACTTGTATGAGAAAGCAGAAGAAAGTTATTTAGCAATGCAAATGCAAACTATGGGATTTTCTTTTGAAATTCAACTGCTTAGTTACGTGAAGATTACTGTGCTACTTGTTTCGATGGTTTTATTCAGGTTTTACAACAAAATTTAATGTTATTTGAAATTAAATCATATTAAAAAAACAATAGTTTTTGTTGAAATACTTAGTTATTTTTTGTTAAACAAGAGACTCATTCCCTAATTGCAAATCCAAAGTGCTTTTTTCTTCATACAAACGGAAAACACACTTTAAAAATATTCTAAATTAAATTATGGTATAAAGTACCGGCACTTTGAGTGCATCATCTGTATGTCCATTGTTATGGTACAATACTATACCGTAATTTTTACATTAATATTTTTTTAGTTACATTAATTCAGTGATTTTCAGTGTATACTTTTAAACTAATATTATTACATTAATTATTTCTTTACAAATACAATTTACTCCCTATCTTACCACAAATAATTTTCTCTTTGAATTTCATTCAAATTCAAATCAATTAAATTAATAGATCAACTTTTTTGCACTAGGGTTTGGAGTTAATATTATTAACAATATCTTTAATATTGAAACTAAATAAATACACACGTGCCTTGTGCAAAACTTCATTTGCTCTAAGTTTTTCTTGATAACAAACTTTCGTCTATCAAATCCCAAAAAATTAAATTAATCCCTAAAATTAAATTTTATGTGAATACATATTAATATATCAAAATCATTAGAATATTAATAATGATACAATATCAGTAAATCAATACAATATTAATATACCTATTTTATAAATATTCATATTTGAAATATTTAACTTATATTTTGTGCACAACATTTTTAACTGATAACCAAGAGTTTTTGTTTGCAAAATACTACTTTTGAATATTCTTTTGATTAACACCTGACAATAATCACCATTAAGTTAACGTAATTTTGATCCAATTATAATTGGATTAGCAAAAAATTAGTTTGAACGATGAAACTGACATAAACCTCTGTTTATGTGGTCAATATGACCTTTTAGAAAAAGGAACGTTTTTATTCACATTTTGTCACAGTAATCGGAACCTTACTGCATTATCTTTGTGAGTTCATTTTTTTTTTAGTCAGAGGTGATTATATTCGATCTGTGTGTAATAACTTAAGATAATTCTATCTAAATGTTTTTTTTTTCCAATGGCAGGCACTGAATTTGAATCTTTGCCTATGAAGATGCCGGTATTGTTAGTCATTTAGCGTTACCCAGTGGACACCTGTGAATCAAAGTCACTGAGACAAATAACGTTGCCCACGCCACACTGCCACAAACCCGCTTATACACACGCACACAACAGAGGACAGCACAAAGACAGAGAGAAACATCCATGTCCAGAGCGGGATTCGAACCCGCAGTCAGGCGCGCTAACCGTTCGGTCAACTGGCCGGCAGATAATTCTATTTAAATTTACTTCAACGTGGGATTTATTCTTAAATCATTGCATTTTTGTGACTATAAAAACTATAAAAACATTAGTAATCAGTTTCAATGGCGCCAAGTTATTATGAAGGATACAATCAGAGAGACAGTTGCGACACGTTTGCAAATTTTTTCTTTCTTCCATCTTTTGAGATTTGTTTAGAATTCCATAATTGAGATAAGAATTCCAACCTATAATTCTATAAAAATTTACTTCAACGCAGGATTTCTTTAAAAAAAATTTATTGCATTTTTGTGTTTGGAAAAACTATGAAATATATACGTAATCAGTTTTAATGACTCCAAGTTATTATGAAGAATGCAATCAAGCAGTTGCGACACGTAGTTAGCAATTTTTTTCTTTCTGTCACCTTTAGATATGTGTTAAGAATACCATTATTGGGATAAGAACTCTCTCCCATAGATGTAATAAGAATTTATTTAATGAAAACAATAAAAATTTGCTGAAATTACATAAAAAGAGGGAAGCACTATTTTTTTGTAAAAGAAAATGCCATATGAAATCTTAACTTTACAATTTAAGGGATTTTCTAGTAGTATAAATTAATTTTTATTCTTTTTTCGGATCAAAAGAAGGCAAAAAATTAATTTTTTTAATGCGTTGTAAACAGGGCAAGATTTCATCCTTCAAAACCAGTCGCAGAATTTTCTAGTGCGGAAAAATACTATTCGTAAAATCAGGTTTCATACAAGCAATTTTCAGAGAGATATCGTAAAACATTTTATGATGCAGAAAATTCAACATAATAATTGCCGTGTGACTTATTAAAACAAAATGATCACTGAGTGGAAAATATTATAAAATATTATTGCTTGTGTGAAAGTTTAAATACTCAAATGCGATATTCCGAATACGTCGATCGTACAAATATCGTATTTAAAATATCAAGATTTTAAAACCGGTGTGAAAATTGCCTGACGGATGCAAAATAATTAACTGTAATAGCTAAAGTTGATTTACAACGGCAATTGAATGAATCAAAAAGTGATTAGTCTGATTTGATATTTACGTATCGTAGTAACATATTAAAAAAAAATCGTTATTTTGAAAAACTAAGTGAAAAAGACCATAAAAACAAAAATAATTGCCAAGGAAATGGTAGAAAAATGGTAGATGAACGATGGAATATTCACAACTAAATCACATCAACAGGTGATAACTCAAATTCGAAATTCGCGTGTCGAAATACAGTACTGTAAAAGCGGAATTTGATAAACCATGCTGTTTTCCCAAATAACTCCCGAAAAAACAATCGAAAAACGACGTGGATTTACACCGGAATCGTCTCAAGTTGAGTTCGTCAAAAATTTTCACTCAAATTTGAAATTCACAGGTCGTAATACCATTGTGTAAAAAGTATAGGATTTTGGAAAACCATGCAAAAAAGCCATAAAAATAGTTAAAAATAAACGACTACCGAAATCCATGAAAGAATCTATGAAACCATGAAAGACGTGAATAAACAACGAACTAGCCGTTAATTATTCGCGTTAAAAAATTATTACTCAAATTCGAACTTCGTTTGTCGCAATATTTGTTGAATTAAAAAAATCGAATTGAAATTTGAATTGCCGGAAAAATGACAAATAATTATCGGAAAAAATGATGGGAAAAAGATGAGGATTAACGATAGAATCGTCGTTAATCGAGAGCGTGAAGAAGTGATCACTCTTATTTGAAATTTGCGTGCCGTAATAACGTCGTAATAAAAATATCGAAACTTGAAAAAAGGCGGAAAATATCGAAAATCAAGACTACTAGCCAGTGCTAGCAATTTTTGCTACTGAGATTTCTTGCAACTAGCATTTGGTTTTTACACCTAGCAATTTGCTGCTTTCCAGTCGATGAAACAACGCCCTGGTTGTGAGAGAGGTATGCAACTATTTCAAAGTAAATTGTTTTAAATATTTTCAGATATGATGGCATATTTGAAAGAAAATCAAAGGAAGTCTACTTTTCTTTCAAAATCTTGCAACTGGGTTGCGAATGCTTATTTATTCAGCATTATATTCAGAAAATTCTAAATGAAACAAACTTGATTGAAGTGTTTTCATCGTTCTTAACAGATATTTGATTATTTTTAGGAATATTTGCAGATTGCATCTAATTATGATTTATTTTTATTTAATTTTTTCTTGCTATAAAATAAATTTAAAGTAACAAAAAAAATGAAACCAAGTACGCCTATTGATGATAATATAAGTTTTTTTAATACAGAATTTGAAAACTACAAATCCCATAAAACTCCTAAATTTAACTCGTCGATATAGTTTTCGTTGCACGTAAGGTCGTTTAGTTTTTTCCCGATAAAATCGTGGAATACTAACTAAGATTGATTGAAAAGTTAATAATTAAGTGATATATTATTAAAAACTATAAACGCAATTAGCATGATAGGTTACACGAATCCTTTTCAAAATTCGGAAATTGAAAAAAAAATTACATCAGAATATGTAAATTGTCAAAATAATTAACAAAAACATGAACTTCTCTTATACTATTTGAATATTTTTTATGCTGAACTATAGACTTAATACCTGATTGACCAGATATAATCTCATGTTCATTAACATAACTCCTATTATTTTTTCCATATTCCGTACAAAACTATTTTTATATAACAAATAATATATCAATTTAATACTCTAAGGCATTCCATCTCTGTTTATTTTATAATGTAATTTAACTTTCCTATTTTGATGTTTGCTTAATTTTTCTGAACACGTAGTAATTTTTCAGAATTGCATGACATATACGAATAACTTGAGAGGAATTTTGAAGAAAAAAATAACAAATAATAATTAATAACAACTTAAGGTATCCGACTACCTTCGGGACAAAATTTTTGAAAAATAAATATTTTCCACAACATTATTGCAATTTGTATTGTATATTAATTTAAATAAACATATTTAATAGAGAAAATTTAAATATACAGGAAATTTTTTGTTTAAAGAGTATTTTTTAGATAATTTTAATGAAAATAACTCATTAACGGAAAACACTCTACACAAAAAACTATTGTACATACAGCTATCAAACTTTTTGAGCCGTTTCGTATAGCCCTCTGAAGTGTTATGAACCTCAACTTAAATGATATCATGAAATTAAAAAAATTTATGGAGTGTTAAGCATATTTTTCCATTTTTTTTCACATTTTCTTCACATTATCTATTGCAAAATATCTCATAAAACAAAAAATAATGCAGTTATCTGCATTCTGGAGGTCTGTTATATAAACACCAATACAAGAAAAAATCTCTGAAAGTTTGAAGACAAATTTATAATAATTAGTTGAGTTACCTTGTTTTCCGTAGACAAAAAACAGCAAAATTTTCATTTTGAGAAAAACACAATTAAAGTTTATAATTACATTTTTTCTATAAACTATGAATGTTTGTCAGTAGGAAGTTATTATATTTTATAGGGGGCACATTCCTTCACACATTTTCTTAGTTTTATTTAACGTAGCGATATTTTAACGTATTATTTAGCGATATTTTAAAGTATTTAGTGAATAACATCAAAAGTCTACTACTTATAAAGCATTTAACACAGGAACAATTTTTTATTAAACAACCATCTTACTGTATTTTCACACTTTAATATATATGTCTAAATATAGTTTTTATTAATAAGTAAAAGTAAAAAATATTTTTTATAATATTTATAATAGCCCAAATCTAGAATTTTCTTCCAAATGCAATTTGTTATCATTGCAAACCGGACAACATAATGAAGCTAATATCATCATCAGGATCTCAATATCAATTATTCGATTGCCACACAGATTGTTTTTATCCAAAGGCATCAGTTCTTTATTCACTTTCATAGAAATCGATAATTTTGAAGAGCTTGAAGTAATAGATTCTTCTGCTTTACACAATTTTGAATAAATGGTATAATCAACTTTACTCAAATCATCGCTTTTGTTGGCATGTTGATTACCGTAATATTTACGTTTCTTAGATCGAGAAGTACGTCCTTTACCCATCCCAATAAATTTATCAAAATAAATAAAAAATTCTTTTGAAAGAAATCAATAAATTTCTTCAAAACAAATCAAAATCAAGATATAGAAAGTACGTTTCAAATGTAAACAAACTATCAGAAAATATGCTAACTTTTCATGTTACCCACAAACAGTAACCACGAAACGTAAATTCTAATTAAAATATAATTCAGATTATTAGCCGAGAGTTTAAGAGCTTTTAAAAATTAAATATCTAAGAAAAATAAACACACAAATAGAAATGTAACCGAAACTATTACCTACTACCGGTTTCATTTTTGTAATTTCCGGTAAGTTAGACAACTGTCATCTGTTACTAAAATAGCTATAACTAAAGTTCTGCTTGACGTGCATTCAAAAACAAAACAGTTTTGAAAACTAGAAAAATTGGGCATTATTATAAAGAATTAAATAAAAAAGTGATTTTTTTGTGAAAATCCTCGTTTTAAAGGTAGTCGGATACCCTAAGAATAGTTAAACTATGAATTCCGAAGAAGATAAATACTTTTTGGCTTTTGGCTTCATTCGAGGACAGTTCGTATTCCACGAAAGATTAAAGCTGTTTATTTACCTCGGAGATAAAATAATGAAGGTGCAATAAAAAATGTCAAAAATGGTAATGGGTTTATAGACCTTAAACATTAAGACAGAAGGAAAATATCTCGGGGTTAAAAGAAAGAATGTGTAATAAAAATGTCAAAAACGGTACAGAATTCATAGACTTTAAACATTAAGATAGAAGGAAAATACCTCGGGGTTAAAAGAAAGAGTGTGTAATAAAAATGTCAGAAACGGTACTGAATTCATAGACTTTAAACATTAAGACAAAAGGAAAATATCTCGGGGTTAAAGGAAAGAATGTGTAATAAAAATGTTAAAAACGGTACTGAATTCATAGACTTTAAACATTAAGACAGAAGGAAAATATCTCGGGGTTAAAAGAAAGAATGTGTAATAAAAATGCTAAAAACGATACTGAATTCATAGACTTTAAACATTAGGACAAAAGGAAAATATCTCGGGGTTAAAAGAAAGAATGTGTAATAAAAATGTTAAAAACGGTACTGAATTCATAGACTTTAAACATTAAGACAGAAGGAAAATATCTCGGGGTTAAAAGAAAGAATGTGTAATAAAAATGTTAAAAACGGTACTGAATTCATAGACTTTAAACATTAAGACAGAAGGAAAATATCTCGGGGTTAAAAGAAAGAATGTGTAATAAAAATGCTAAAAACGATACTGAATTCATAGACTTTAAACATTAGGACAGAAGGAAAATATCTCGGGGTTAAAAGAAAGAATGTGTAATAAAAATGTTAAAAACGGTACTGAATTCATAGACTTTAAACATTAAGACAAAAGGAAAATATCTCGGGGTTAAAAGAAAGAATGTGTAATAAAAATGCTAAAAACGATACTGAATTCATAGACTTTAAACATTAGGACAGAAGGAAAATATCTCGGGGTTAAAAGAAAGAATGTGTAATAAAAATGTTAAAAACGGTACTGAATTCATAGACTTTAAACATTAAGACAAAAGGAAAATATCTCGGGGTTAAAAGAAAGAATGTGTAATAAAAATGTTAAAAACGGTACTGAATTCATAGACTTTAAACATTAAGACAGAAGGAAAATATCTCGGGGTTAAAAGAAAGAATGTGTAATAAAAATGCTAAAAACGATACTGAATTCATAGACTTTAAACATTAGGACAGAAGGAAAATATCTCGGGGTTAAAAGAAAGAATGTGTAATAAAAATGTTAAAAACGGTACTGAATTCATAGACTTTAAACATTAAGACAAAAGGAAAATATCTCGGGGTTAAAAGAAAGAATGTGTAATAAAAATGTTAAAAACGGTACTGAATTCATAGACTTTAAACATTAAGACAGAAGGAAAATATCTCGGGGTTAAAAGAAAGAATGTGTAATAAAAATGCTAAAAACGATACTGAATTCATAGACTTTAAACATTAGGACAGAAGGAAAATATCTCGGGGTTAAAAGAAAGAATGTGTAATAAAAATGTTAAAAACGGTACTGAATTCATAGACTTTAAACATTAAGACAGAAGGAAAATATCTCGGGTCTAAAAGAAAGAATGTGTAATAAAAATGTTAAAAACGGTACTGAATTCATAGACTTTAAACATTAAGACAGAAGGAAAATATCTCGGGGTTAAAAGAAAGAATGTGTAATAAAAATGCTAAAAACGGTACTGAATTCATAGACTTTAAACATTAGGACAGAAGGAAAATATCTCGGGGTTAAAAGAAAGAATGTGTAATAAAAATGTTAAAAACGGTACTGAATTCATAGACTTTAAACATTAAGACAGAAGGAAAATATCTCGGGGTTAAAAGAAAGAATGTGCAATAAAAATGTTAAAAACGGTACTGAATTCATAGACTTTAAACATTAGGACAGAAGGAAAATATCTCGGGGTTAAAAGAAAGAATGTGTAATAAAAATGCTAAAAACGATACTGAATTCATAGACTTTAAACATTAGGACAGAAGGAAAATATCTCGGGGTTAAAAGAAAGAATGTGTAATAAAAATGTTAAAAACGGTACTGAATTCATAGACTTTAAACATTAAGACAGAAGGAAAATATCTCGGGTCTAAAAGAAAGAATGTGTAATAAAAATGTTAAAAACGGTACTGAATCATAGACTTTAAACATTAAGACAGAAGGAAAATATCTCGGGGTTAAAAGAATGAACGTGCAATAAAAAAATGACAAAAATGATAATGAATTTATAGACCTTGACCATTAAGATCGAAGGAAAATATCTCGGGGTTAAATGAATGAACGTGCAATAAAAAATGTCAAAAACGGTAATGGATTTATAGACCTTAAGCATCAGCACAGAAAGAAAGTACCTCTGGAATACAAGAATATACGCGCAATAAAAAAATTTCAAAAATTGTAATGAATTCATAAACTTTGAGCATTGAGGTAGAAGGAAAATACCTCGGGGATAAAATAATGAACTTTCAAAAGAGACAATTAATTATTGACAAATAAAAATTGTTTCAATGACCTTAACTATTAAAGAAAAAAGAAAAGAAACTAATGAATCATTCTTAAAAGATTCATTTTCCGTATCGATGGAAAAATTCTGTGGTTTTATGGAAAAACGATATAACTGCCATTTTCAAACTGAATATAAAATTGTTGAAAAGAAAGAATTCGATATCATAATCTCGATTAACATTTTATACTATGAATGATTTGAATGCTTTATTTAAATTTGTTATACTACCTTATTATGAAATTACTTTGGAAGTTCCTCCGAAAAAAGTTTCAGTTATATTTTCCCTAAAAATCCTTTTAATTACTTTATCCACTGAATTTAAAACAGTTCAGGATTGATTTAAAAATGATGACAATGATAATAAAATAGTGACAGAAATTAAGAAATATTAATATAATAACAAAATAACATGTGGACAATTAGGTAAAATCATGAACTATGCATTAAATATCGACAACTAAATATTGCAAAAGTAGTTCAGTCGTACAAAATTAGATGGTTCCTGTATATTGATGCAAAGACGCGTTCCTAGCTAAAAAAGAAATTAATATTTTAAAAAATAGAAGGAACAAGGAAAAAAAAAGCAACCGTATCATAGGTAGTTGTATTGGGTAGGAAAAAAAATCTTAGATCCAGGGAAATGAAATGATGGCAAAATTTTGCTACGAACTGCTCGCATGAGGCCCATTGAGAAAGCCTTGTCGTGTAATTGTCTGTTGTGCTGACATGTTATTTTCGGAATAGATCATGGAATTCAACCGATATTTTACTATAAACTACGTAGCCATCTTTAACAGAAAGTTAAATAAGATGTTGTAAAAAATATTATTAAAGTACCAAACATTTTTCTTCTTTATTTTTGGATGAATTAAGCAATAAGGGGTTAACAATGACATACGACTTCATTAAAGCTGAAGAGCTTTCTAAAATGCAATATTGCAAAGAATAATTTAAATATAAATCAATTCTTCTTGAATGAGCAAGCTGCTTACATCTCAACAATTTAAAATTATTGTCATAAAAGTGTTATATTGTCACCAATAATCTTCAACTAATTTTGAATGACAAAGTCGCACAGATAAATAGATTTTTGGACAGATTTAGATTCACCTTTGATCACTTTTATAAGAGATAATTTTCACTTTTTTCATTCTATATCGGTCATCAGTTCTAAAAGCATGAGTGAATTAATTTATAATCTTTATTTACCACTAGTTATAGTTTACAGCTATTAGGTATTAATACGTCTACAATCTCCGTTTTTGACAATAGTAAATTGACGTAAGCATACTCAGCTTGAACATCAATATTTTTTCTATTATTCAACATTCTTACATTATGTATCGAGTAGACTAGTCGTAAATGAAAGTTATTTACCTCAAGCATTATGTAAGTGAAGTTTGAGGTAAATAAAATTAATTAATCTAATTTAAATAAAAAATGCCTGTTTCAATTTTAACCCACTTGATATTTTAATTTTTTGTGTGTGATTAACTGCTAGTTGGACAAAACAAATGCATATGTCTTAAAAATAATTAAATGTAGATAAATATATTAAACATTCATTAACGTATTCATTGTTAAAAAAATTCTCGGAAATTACTAACAAACTTAATCTCCAAAAAAATATTTATCACCATTTGGGTACTTGTAGCTTGAAGAGAAGAATTCGCGATTAAGCACGATCATCTGATTTAAATCACGTGGTTGGGCCTAATCAAGTGGTGTACAACAATCAGGTAAGGTTTATTAGCAAATTGAATCAATTTTTGGATCGAATTTAATTGGATACATGCAAGCGACGTCACGCGCTTGTGTCGAACCTGATTGGTTCGTAAAACAATCTTTTGTTTTTTTAAGCTATTTTTACATACAATGATAGCGCTTGCTGGTATTCAATTAAAATTGTTGATGATTAGTTTCCTTAAATTTCCAACTGATTAGTTTCCTTAAATTTCCAACTGATTAGTTTCTTTAAATTTCCAACTGATTAGTTTCCTTAAATTTCGTTTCAAGTTCTGCTCATGATGCCACTGAAAATTTTGTTCCCTAAACTGTGCATGCAAAATTACTCGCCATCGAATCTTTAATCGATTTTGACCATTTTCTAACAAAGCAAACTAACAAACACGAAATTAAAAACGAAAAGAAATAAATACAAAATACAAAAACTACTTTTTTTCGATTGATTTACCGAAACCTAAATGGAAACGCAAGAACTCGTTTATTTACGTCTAATATTAGAAATATACAGCACTGCTGATATTGCTGTTAAAAATATATTAATAAATGCATAAACATTTTTTTATTGAAATATTGTACAAGCATCCTCAATTTTTCACTTTTTCACCATTTTTTGAATGGTTCTAACTTTTTATTATGTATTATTAACTATTAAATATTTTTTTTGTCTATATGTCGATGATAATATGATTGTAATGATATGATGGTAATGATATGATTTTATCCATGTTTGAAATCTAAGATTGCATTTTTTCTTTGGAAAATTTGAACTGGAATAAATACTAACAATATAATAGTAATTAACCAATAATAATTTAAATTAAAAACGTCTCAAGAAAAAATCCTTTAGTAAATGACTATTTTAATATAAAGCATTTACAAAAACTTCTTAAATTCAATTGATTTCAAATATGTTTCAAAAGGTTTATAAAGGCTTAAAAGTGGTTGATTTTTCTTTTTACTAAATATATTATTTTATCGAAACGGTATCACGTGGGTGAAATGTAAAACAAATTGTTTCATAATGTAAGTGATAATATCTGTGAAATTAACAATTATAGGAAACATAAAAATGTTTGAATAAAATTCAATATTTTAATGGTTCTGGTCTTAATTTAAAGATTGTTTATAATGAAAAAAATTAGAAGTTTGGCAATATTTTTCTTAAACACGTGATCTTTATCTTGCTGTAAGAAAGTTTACCGGCTATCACTATCTCTCAAAAACTCACACGTAGACATACTATTGTTTAGATATGTTTTTATCAATTGTGTTTTATAATGTTTTTTTATCAACGGCAGCAAACTGATAATATTGTTGATAAAAACAGCTTGAAAAAAAGTTTTTACAGGTTAATACCCTAAAAATGTTCAACAGTGTTTGCAAATACTATTATAACTAATAGTATTGATATAAATATAATAATACAAATTTTATAACTAATTTCATCAATACCTCAACCAAGTCATCCATTTTTCAAACTTCTTTAAGAAGAGCAACCATAACTCCTATTTTTAAAACCGGTGATAAAAATTGCTTATCAAACTATAGATCAATTTTAATATTACCTGTTTTTTCCAAAATCATTGAAAAAGCTCTAGCTGATAAAATGTATAATTATTTAAAACATAGAAATTTTTTCTCTGAAAATCAACATAGATTTATTAAAGGCAAAAGTACAGAAAAAACTCCTTTGGAATTTTCAAAATTTATTCATAATAGTATTGCTGAAAATAAGATAACAGTAGCTATATTTCTTGATATATCAAATGCTTTCGATAATGTCAATGACAATCTTTTAATCGAAAAATTAGAATTTGCTAGTTTCAGAGGAATTATTTTAAATTGGTTCATTTCATATCTTTCAAACAGAGAACATAGAGTTAAAATCCGAAGTAATTTCAGTAATTATATTTTTTCAAAACATGGTGTTCCTCAAGGATCTATTCTAGGACCCTTATTGTTTATTATATTCATCAATGACTTTTATCAACTCAAACTTTTTGGTAAGATAATAACATATGCTGATGATTCCGTAATTTTGTATTCTTGCACTGATTTAAATCAACTAATTTTTCGAATTGAAACTGATTAACGCGTAATTTCAAAATGGTATACAGTAAATGACTTAAATTTAAAATTCCCCTCTCTCTCCTGTAAAAGTACTAATGAAAATTGTCAATGCTACATTCTACAATCTGCAAATAATATCAAATATTTAGGACTATATATCGACTCTAATTTGAAATGGAAAACACATATTAACAATTTAGTTAAAAAATT
Organism: Parasteatoda tepidariorum; assembly: GCF_982258835.1. Classification (NCBI taxonomy): domain Eukaryota; kingdom Metazoa; phylum Arthropoda; class Arachnida; order Araneae; family Theridiidae; genus Parasteatoda; species Parasteatoda tepidariorum. The sequence goes on from NC_141761.1 coordinate 86,237,969, forward strand.
GCGTTTTGTTTTAGTTAAATTTTATCAACTTAGGAATAAAATTCATTTTAATTTTGCGAAAGTACCTATTACTCTTGGTTTTATTCCTTAATTAATTATGGTGCAATATGGCGGTAAATATAAAACTAATTTACTTCCTTTAATCTTTGTTCAGAATAAATGTTCAAGATTATTAATTCTCTAAATATAAATGATTCAAGTATAACTACTCTCCCAATATATATACAAGAATTAATCTATTACCATTTCGCCATAATGTATTTTTTCGTATTTTACTTCATTTACGCAACAATAACTTAATATGCAAATTAAAAACTAATGCGTCTGAAAGGAGACCAACTGAAATATATGAGATTCCCCACTTTACAAAAGAAATTTCACGAAAACAGTTTTTTTACTTAGCACCTAAATTATATAATAAATTACCATTTCAGTTGCAAAATATCCAAATCTATTTTTCTTTTAATCTTGCTTTATTTCAATTTGTAATGAACATTGACGATTTAGATGTCTATTTTTCACTTTAAAAGAAGCATTTGATTTCTTATACCAGTCTTGTGCCAATCCAAATGAATTTCTTATGTTACCTTTGTTATTTTTTTATATAGTCTCATGTATTTTTTTTTCTATTATTACAGTGTTCAACAATATATGATGTCTTATGATGAGCAAAATAATTTATGATTGTAATATCCCCCCTTTTTTTCTTAATTTCTTTTAAATTTATTGTATTACCTTTCTTTGTCGCCTGGACTGGATTTTCCTCTTGGCGACGATTCTTTGTATTTATGTGTTTGTTTTTGTTCCCAATAAAGTTTGTTTTCGATTTAAAAAGAAATTTGAGGATAAATAAGTATTGCTCAACTTGTTTATATATATATATATATATATATATATATATATATATATATATATATATATATATATATATATATATATATATATATATATATATATATATATATATATATATATATATATATATATATATATATATATTGTCACAGTGATATGTGACGATTTTTTCTAATTGTCTAATTTAATCCCTATTAGTTTAATGTTGGTTGTTTTCTTTTTCTAATTCAAGATAAAGTTAAAGGACGGCTGAATAACATCTATAAATTTATACACAACAATAAATGAGTGGTAACTACCTTCTAGTCAAATAAAATACAAAAAAAAAGGAAGAGTTACTCACCTCGATGGACAATCATGAAAACATTTTTGAGTTGTCGTGGAACTACCACACCGTAAAGAAAAACAGGGAGACAGATTCTCGGTGAACATTGCATTTAGTATATTTTTTACAGGGGACAAACGAAATACCCTGAGTGGGAAGGGATGTAATTAAACAATTTTGGGAAAGAATTGGCCAAACTCAAAATGATCTGAAATGACACAAAAAAAAATTTAGCAATGGGGGTAGTTTGGCAAGGCTCGCTGACCACGAAGGTCAGCTTACCAGCCGCACTGCGATCCCCGAGAGAAGAGTACTTGGCAGTACCAAAAAAACGATAATAATGACGTCCGCTTAAGCGCGGGAAAGTACAAGTTATCTAGGAGGAGGAGAGAGAACGACTGTCATTGGATGGGGGGATTACCACACAATTAAGTCAACACCAATCAGTGCAAATTAGTACTCCCACTCATACCAAATAAGGTGCCAAAGGGAAGAAGTTCCAAAAAAAGGCGTGAACACCCCAAAAAATTCTAGGAAAAAAAATACGGCTGGAACCAGAATCACCACGTGCAAAACTGAAGGTTACGTGAAAGTGATGGGAAAAGAAGTTAAGTGGAGACGTAAATTTAGAAAGTGAGGGAAAAGAATGTCGTCCTTGAGAAGGACAGTGGGGTCAGACGTCCTTGAATAGCAAAAGGTGAAAAAAGATGACACAAAAATGTGTTACTAACGCAAAAGAAACATTTCTATTTCTCTTCAAAGAATATGGGGTAAAATAAGGATTAAATTAGAAAAAGAAAACAACCAACATTAAACTAATAGGGATTAAATTAGAAAATTAGAAAAAATCGTCACATATCACTGTGACATCGTCAGTTGGGGTGATGTCACAGTGATATGTGACGAGTTTTGCACGTGGTGATTCTGGTTCCAGCCGGATTTTTTTTCCTAGAATTTTTTGGGGTGTTCACGCCTTTTTTTGGGGACTTCTTCCCTTTGGCACCTTATTTGGTATGTGTGGGAGTACTAATTTGCACTGATTGGTGTTGACTTAATTGAGTGGTAATCTCCCCATCCAATGACAGTCGTTCTCTCTCCTCCTCCTAGATAACTTGTACTTTCCCGCGCTTAAGCGGACGCCATTATTATCGTTTTTTTGGTATTGCCAAGTACTCTTCTCTCGGGGATTGCAGTGCGGCAAGCTGACCTTCGTGGTCAGCGAGCCATGCCAAACTACCCCCATTGCTACATTTTTTTGTGTCATTTCAGATCATTTTGAGTTTGGCCAATTCCTTCCCAAAATTGTTTAATTACATCCCTTCCCACTCAGGGTATTTCGCTTGTCCCCTGTAAAAAATATAATAAATGCAATGTTCACCGAGAATCTGTCTCCCTGTTTTTTCTTTACGGTGTGGTAATTCCACGACAACTCAAAGATGTTTTCATGATTGTCCATCGAGGTGAGTAACTCTTCCTTTTTTTTTGTATTTTATTTGACTAGAAGGTAGTTACCACTCATTTATTGTTGTGTATAAATTTATAGATGTTATTCAGTCGTCCTTTAACTTTATCTTGACCACGAGACCTTGCTGTTGGGTTAATTCCAGCGGCACTTTAGCAATGTTTCCCTCCACTATTTTCGATCACTTTTGGCCTTTCTGTACATCAATTAATGATGATCCAAAATTATTATCAAAATTCGTTATATATATATATATATATATATATATATATATATATATATATATATATATATATATATATATATATATATATATATATATATATATATATATATATATATATATATATATATATATATATATATATATATATATACTACCGGTCAAAAGTTTGCGAAAATTTTTAAATCTGCAAAGAAAAGGCCTAAATTCAAATGTTCATAGAACTGCGAAAAATCATTCAAATGGCATGAAAATTTGATATGTTCTGAAGTGAACCCTCTACTGTTAGTTACATATAATCAAATTGCAATACTTTGTTTTTTGCGAACTGAATCCAGCTTTTCATCACGGATTGTTTTTATGGTGAAAAAAGTTGTTAAGTTTGAACACTTGCCAAACTTGCAAAAAATATTTTTTGTACTTTCTGTTAATAGAAAATAGTTATTTGAACAGTTCTATGTAAGCCCTCAAAATTTCAAATCGATTCGATTTTTTTTGACGAAGTTATAGAATTTTGAAAAACATGTGTACTTCTCTCGATTTTTGAGCATTCCACATATGCAGTCTTCTGGTCTATACATCTTCTATCAAAGAACTTTTTAATTTTTATGTTTCTATATTTTCAAATTATTAATATTTATCATAAAACAAATACTCTTATTCATTATTGTAATTATTATTGTTTATATTTATTGTTTATATTTATTGCTTACCTGTATTAGTTTTGTTGTGATATTTTTACTTTATATTAAATTAAATTAAAAAGTTATAACAATAATTACATAAATAATTCTAAAAAAATAATAACAATAGTATAAAAAATTTGCATTTTTATTAAACTATTTTATTTACAACAGGTCAAATATTTAACATATTCTTATTCGTATTTTGTAATTAAATAAATTAACATTTAAATCTTAGATTCCTCGAACCATCCACCTTTTGCTTTTATTATAGCCTTACATATGCATAGCATTCGTTCTAATAAACCATTAATCACTTCAAGTGATATAGAGTTCCATTCCTGTTGTAAAATGTCCCATAACTGACTTCGATTCAAATATCAGAGCATCGTTTGCAAGAACAAACAAATTTTAGATGAAATGTGACATCTATGAGATATTGTTTTAATTATATTCATAATAAGTTCCTTGTAGTAACAATAATTACAATAATAAATAAGAATATTTGTTTTATAATCAATATTAATTATTTGAAAATATAGAAAACATTAAAATTAAAAAGTTCTTTGGTCGAAGATGTATAGACCAAAGGACCGCAAATGTGGAATGCTTAAAAATCGAGAAAAGTACACATGTTTTTCAAAATTCTATAACTTCGTCAAAAAAAATCAAATCGATTTGAAATTTTGAGGACTTACATAGAACTGTTCAAATAACTATTTTCTATTAACAGAAAGTACAAAAAATTTTTTTTGCAAGTTTGGCAAGTGTTCAAACTTAACAACTTTTTTCACCATAGAAACAACTCATGATGAAAAGGTGGATTCAGTTCGCAAAAAACAAAGTATTGCAATTTGATCATATGTAACTAACTGTAAAGAGTTCACATTAGAACATATCAAATTTTCATGCCATTTGAATGATTTTTCGCAGTTCTATTAACATTTGAATTTAGAACTTTTTTTTGTAGATTTCAAAATTTTCGCAAACTTTTGACCGGTAGTGTATATATATATATATATATATATATATATATATATATATATAAAACTAACATTCATCCTTATTGCAAAAGTATAATACATCAGCTGTAAAAATGACGAATTACAGATTCTTTTTGAAAAAAAAACGTCTTTTGTCTCAGAAGTAGGAATGGAGTTCAATAAAAATTTCGCTAACTCAAATCTCGTTTATGGCAAGCTTACTAAACATTTGTTTTATATTTGTATCAAAAATAAGAGATCTCTAAATATATTTCAAGGTCTAATTGTTTTTCTTAAACTTACTACAATTTGATGCTTTATTGACCTAGTTCATGAACAAATAAGTATTTAAAAACAATTTTTATCTGCTCGTTATGATCTATAAATTGTGACTGAAAAATAATAAAACTTTTTTTATTTTAAACTACCCGCCAATTCCAGCAAATCCACCTACATAAACACAAACACGAACTCATCACTTTATCTTTGGCAAAATAATATATTGACGTATAATATATTTAGACTAAAGTTTCAACTATAAGTTTGAATCGGTAAGATAAAATCGTCAATTACCACTTGATGGCTTCCCAGATCAAATCGCATCCAAAACAAATTATCTTAAACAAAAATAAAAGAATTAAGACACAAAATCACTCAATTTTTTTAAAGTTGGAATTAAAGTGTTGCATTTCATCCACCATGTTATAGTAGACAAACACAGAACACAAAAGAAAAGTAGATAAAAGACGTTTAAATTAACAGAATTCTATGATCTGCAAAACTCCAGTTACAAAACAAATGCCCCTATATTTAAATAAAAGAGATGAGTTACGACAGGGAGAATAAATAAGACCTAAAAAGGAAATGTCAATTTGAGTTGTACTTTTAATTACATTAAAAAATAAATCTTGTAAATGATATTTTTTGTCTTCGTTCAGGTTTTGAAGAATAGAAAAAAACATTTTCATATTTTATACGTTTTTGGAGTTTGTGTTTGTGATAGATTACTTAGAAGTAAAAAAAACATATTTTATAAAATTTTGTGGTTTATCTCTGTAATAGATTAGTTAGATGCTTAGATAAAAAAACATTTTCATATTTTATGCAACTTTGGAGTTTATATTTGTAATAGATAGCTTAGGTAAAAAAAAAACATCCTCATATTTTATGCAATTTTAGAATTTATATTTGCAATAGATTCTTAGATGCTGCAAGTTAAAATTGAAAATAAAAGAGGCTGTTCTGATAGTTTTTTTGAAGAAAAAAATTAAATTATATAAAAAAAATGGGAGCCTTTATTTTGAACAAAAAGTAGAAACTTGACGATGGAAGGAAACTTATAATAATCGGATGTTCAGTTTAAACCCAATGAATTTCGATGTACTTTAGAAATAACACAATGATATCGGTAGAACTGCCGTAATATTTCATTTTAAAACGTAAACCATAAAACCCAAAAATTGGATTTCCAGTTGAAGCCATTTTTGCATGCGCTTATTTCGTCTTGCATTTCGTTTCTTCGAGAAAAAAACCTGTGCCTGAAACACTTTTGTTACACTGACAGATCAGCTGTCACATAATTAAATGTATGTAGATTTCTTAAAGTTATTAGGAATTTCCTATAATTTAAACTCAAAAATAGTAGATAAAATTAATAGTTTTACGAATTCTGAAATGTTAATATTTGAGTCAGCGATTTTGTGATAGTGGCCAAGATTGTCGCCAAAAGCTGCCAATTATAACTGTATTCTGTTTTTTTTATGAAGAGTAAATTATCGATTATCTCTAAAACTCAGCCTAAGAAGAAAATTAAAAAAAAATCTTTGCAAAGACAGTTTCAAGTGCTAAATAGCTTACGACATTTTTCACGCAGTTTGTAAATGAGCGTAGGCTGATCTGAATATGCACTGTAAATGTAAACTTTACAACACAATCCAGTGTACATGATGAACTCTGGGAAAAATTCCGGATCAAATCATGGTATAAAGTAAAATTTATTTTTACCTTAAAATATTGTACTGTAACTTTAGCAGTAATATTTATTTAATTAGAGTGATTCAATTATTTTACGGTAATTATTACTGAAAAAATTACGCAGTATCAAATGTTTTGTTCTATAATATGTTCAAAGTGAATTTTACTGTAAAAAGTACCGGCAGTCTGAGCTCCAGTACTTTTTACTTCAAATATTTTGTTCATTATTTTTTATTAGAAACGTTTTTACAAACGCGCTGTCAAATAAATTGAAAATGTGGTTAGAGCACTTAAATTTAATAGATTGGCCTAAAGAATTTGGAATTTTTTTATGTAGTTGGCACGAAGCAAACTTAGTAAGCAAGAATGTTTTTTAATGTCCAATACTTCAAGTCTCTAGTTACTTTATCAAACTCAATTTCATATTCAATTATAGTGTTCAAGATTTTTTATTGAGTTCTAAAATCCATAAATAATTGGAAGAGTTTCAAAATAATTTATGGACTTCTAAATTGCGTGACTTTATTTCGTTCTTTTGGGATTAAAAGTACATGAAAGGAAAAATTTTCGAGATGATCCCGATACTTAATTTGATTATTTAAAGTAAGAGGAAGTCTTTTACATCATTAAATGTTTTTTCCTGGATAAAAGAAGATAAAATTTTGATTAGTTCACGATGAACTGTAGCTATTTCATGAAATTTTGATTTAAATATGCTAGTTATTTCTCAGATTAAAATCATTTTATAAAGGCTTAAGTCTTTTTAAGGTTTAATTTTTAATGAATAAATACTTTTAACGAGCAGAGTGAGTGACATTTTCAAGTAACTTAAAAAGACCATATTAAGATATCTAAATTCTTTGTACGTACAGGGCGCAAAATAAAATACAAATCACCCTGAATAACTTTTGATCAAATTATCAGATCTCCACGTTCTTAATGGTTCGAGAGGGTGACCTCAAATTAGCTATATAATTATAGCAGGCGATGTTTTAAGTTACGAAATCAGACACAAAAACGCCGTTTCTCTGTATAAACATATATTTTTTTCGACTGATTCGGATTTCTGATCCTCGAAATATAGGGGGTAGCAGCAGTCAAGGAAATGTAGTCCCAATAGTGTTTGGTGAAGAAAGCGATCCAAAGTTTGAACCCCTTAATGTTAATTTCACTTTTGGTGTATTTCACCATATATTAAGAACTTCTTTAACGAATTGAAAATTTCTTGCACACAATTGTAAAATTGGTTTATCCAAAGTTAATTCTGAGCAAAATATAACTTTTAGTAAATATTTGTTATTTTGTTTTATTGTTTTATTTAATAATAGTGCAGAAACTTTTCAATTATAAGGTATACAATATTTTACATGGTTTTAAGCAGAATTTTAAATTGTAAATTACAAAATTTAAATGCGATCGGTCGAATAGTTCCTGGAAATCGATTTTTGAAACAGTTGTGATTTATTCGATTCTAAAATTAAAAGTCGTATTTGTGTCTGATTTCGAAGCCTGAAATATCATCTGAACTAATTAATTAAGATATTTTAGGTCACCTCCTCAAACTATTAAGACTGAGTCCTGGAACATGAAGATCTGATTATTAGATCAAAAATTATTCAGGGTGGTCGATTTATTTTTTTGCTCAATGTACAAATTCACATCGATTCATTAACAAGATTATCATGAACAAAACAAGAAATCACGACTCCCGAAAGCAATAAAGTAATGTATGAAAATGTATAAGAAAATCTAAAAAATAATGAATGCCCAAAAGCTTTATTTACATATTGCTGTGACGTATAGACACACACCATTATGTTAAGCGTTATTTTGTATTAAATCAGGCTATTCAATTCTCATTCACTATGTATTTGAAGGTAGAGCTCGTAATGGGTCTCGTGAGTGCCTTCTTGTTGCAAACCTTCACATGTAATTTATATCGTTGTTGCTGTAGTTGGCTATTAAGGTAGAGGGGTATGCGATTGTTATTGTTTACCAATGGCGCCCCCTATGGCCAAGAATTAGACTTCTGCCACACCCATACGTCACTCCCGTTTATAGGGAAGATACATTCATACATCCGGTCATTCGTCCACAGATCGTAGTTTTGACCTGAACCAGAGAACAATCACGCTCCAATTCCGTACCCCCATAGGTATTTATTTGTTATGGGAACATGGAGGACTTTGTGACCAGACAGATTTAACGTGCACCAGTCACTATTTACTACACTGGGAGTATTCGACCGGCTGGATTCGAACTCCTGTTCCCACAAACGTGAGTCCAGTGCCCTGCCAACCAGGCTATCCCGGCCAATTTATATCATTGAAGAGTTTAATTAGTCACCAAAGTAAACATAATTGGTTACCTGCAACTCGAAAAGAAGAAGACCTCAGAAATCATATGGTTATGTATGAACATGACGGCGTATTAAGGTTAAAGCTAGTTGGCTTGGATGATTATCTAGCTGAAAAAATTTTCGGATCAGATTTAATTGGGTACCTGCACACCACGCGACGTCACGCTGGTTCGGCGCACTTCAAATTTTAGCAAAGGAAAACTTTGTATTGTAGAATTTTTTATTGATAAAGAGAGTCCCAGAACTTCATTGTATTTAAGGTTAAGGGGTGGAAAGAGTGATTAAGAGATTTTGATTGTAATTCACAGTAAAATTCCAGATTTAAGAACATTCAGTGGTAGGACAGTTTCAACTACTGGTCGCAAATTTTTTAATCATCTTTTGATGGTCATCATTGATAAAATTTAAATTTTCTAGCAAGCTTCATCCCCTTCTCACTACGCTCACCAATCCACCTAAGTACTTTTTAATTATCATTGTTTTTTTTTGAAGCAACATCAATTTCCATACTAACATTAGTACCTAAATTACCAGAATTCATTAACTCTAGTAATTGAATGCATTTTTCTTACGGTTACTCTGAAAACAAATTATTAACCTTGTTCTTCATTTATTTTGCTTTTTATTCTAATTTTCACTGATTTTAAGGGACAGGGAGAGACTAGTTGGTAGGCCGTTGGATTCGTGTTGGAGTTTTTTTTTTCGGATGGCAGGCACTGAACTTTATTCGTTTCGCCTTAGAAGATGCCAGAGGTGTTACTCATTTCGCGTTACCCAGTGGGCACCTGTGAACCAAAGTCACGGAGGCGAGTAACATTGCCCACTTCACACTGCCACAAACCCGTTCATAGGGTCGGCCACATTCACACATCACACACAACAGAGGACAACACAACAGAGAGAAACATCCATGCCCAGGCGGGATTCGAATCCACGGCCATTGGCTTCGCAGTCAGGCGCGCTAACCGCTCGGCCACCTGGCCGGCTGCTCGTGTTGGAGTAAACAAATAAATATCACTCTATCACCAAGCTTTTTAAACTACTTTTACTTGCGACTACTTCGTATACGAAGCCGGCCAGGTGGCCGAGTGGTTAGTGTGCCTGACTGCAAAGCCAATGGCTGCGGTTCGAATCCCGCTCTGGGAATGAATGTTTCTCTCTGTTGTGTTGTCCTCTGTTGTGTGTGATGTGTGAATGTGGCCGACCCTATGAACGGGTTTGTGGCAGTGTGGCGTGGGTAATGTTACTCGCCTCCGAGACTTTGGTTCACAAGTGCCCACTGGGTCACGTGGAATAAGTAACAATTCCGGCATTCAGGCATCTTCTCAGGTGAGGAATAAAGTTCAGTGCCTGCCATTTAAAAAAAAATCTTCGTATACGAAGCATTTGACGCAACTTCTTTTATATAAATGCGTATGTATGGCTCTTAGTAGATCACTGAAATCAAACACAACTTGCTGCTATCAGTGTCTTTGATCAGCCTGCATAGGGTCAAAGGGTGAGAGGAATCGGTTCTCGTTAAACTGTTTTACCGTAAATAGCTCGACTTTGTGTGCAGGTCTCCAGGCCATCCCCTCTGCAGAATTATGATGGCATGTCTTGGGACCATCCTCATAAACGTTTTTCAGGTAGTGCCCATTGTGTAACTCTAGTACGACATATATAAAATACTACTACCTCTGATCTCTGCTTCTTTTTTTTAATCAATAAAATGATTGAGAATAAATTCTATTGTTTAGAACTATATCAAAATTTTAGAATGAATTAAATTTCTTTTAAAAACACTTCATATAACATGCAAAAAACTGAAAAATAAGTGGTTATATTTTTGTCCCTTTAAATAAAATACAGACGGTTCTGTAAATTGCCACTTAATATTCAGGTACTTCTGGAACTTTTTATTTATTTTTACACTTATATATGCGTGATTGTGTGTTCATGACAAAGTACGGCTTCTGGAAAATTATTGGAAGTTATGATAGTTCTCAAAAGATTGGATGTTCAATGTTGTACCAAATTTTAGCAATTTTGTCGTTTGAAGAGCTAAGTTCATGCCGAATAACGGTCGTTAAATTCACTAAAATAAGAATAAAACAGCTGCTTAGCTCATAGACAGTTCAAATCATAATTGACTGCAATCTAGCATCGGGTAACGAACCTGGAAAGCAATACTCTGGAAAACATAGTTCACTAGTGTTTAATACTTAATTTGGTGACGAAATTTACGAACTTATTTACTTTTTTGTGTATTGACGCAACTAATTTAGTGTTTAAGATAGTTTCTGAAGTCCCCTTCGCGAAAAAAAATAACGAAGTAAAAGAGCCTCATTTGGTTGCCTTAAACTCGATGCAAAGCTACAATTTTTGATTGTGAAGTAGAACTTCATTCGCGTCACACTGCCGCTGTACGGCGATGGTTTGGGAACACATCGATGAGGATAATCTTATGACATTCCATCATAATTTTAAATGTCAGCAGTTGTTGTAGTTGTAGTTCATTTACGTCGCACTAGAGCTGCACAATGGGCTATTGGCGACGGTCTGGAGACATCCCTGAGGATGATCCGAAGACATGCCATCGCAATTTTTATCCTCTGCAGGGGGGATGGCATCCCCCTCTGGTAGCTCGATGACCTGCACGCGAAGTCGAGCACGTTACGACAGAACAGTTTAACGAGGTCCAATACCGCACACCCTCGGTCCCTACGCAGACTGATCCAAGTGGTCACCCACCCGCACACTAACCGCAGCCAGTGATGCTTGACTTCGGTGATCTGCTGGGAACTGCACTTAAAGTTGAGCACTTTACGTTAAAACAGTTTAATACCGCACCGCTCGATCCTGGCACAAACAAATCAAAGTTGTTATCGTCCACTCACCGACCGCAACCAATAATGCATGACTTCAGATATCTACTGGGAACCAGGCTTAACGATCATCGATCGACAAACCATATTACGTATGCAATCTTGCAGACGCTTTGAGAAATAAACTTAAATTACTAACGGAGCTAGGACCCTGTAGTTTCTTGACTGATTCCACACTGTGTCCATCTGCTTGACAAAAGCTTATTAACCTCACTTTTTTTAACCTTCATTGAACAGCCGACCCAATTTAGGGTTCCCGACTACTAATATTCAACTCCGTAGCCCGTAAAATTTTGAACCCAATCCAGAAGACAAGGAAACTCTTGGATCAAGTATTGGGAGAAATTTGCCAAATTGGAGGACTTTCTGATGGAACTAACCTAAATTAGCGTTATATGGAGAGGAAGACCACGAGAACCTCCCACGGTTAGCCTGATGGCAAGGGGTCTCAAACTCATAATCTGTCTACCACTGAGGATATTACACGGCAGCACTGTGGTCGGTGCAAGCCTTATGCGGAATTCGTATCGAACAGCCATCGCTGGGGTCGAACCTGGTTCACCTCATTGGAAGATGAACGCTCTATCCCCCGAGCCATCGTGGCGGTTTTTAATCTTACTTATATAATTGATCACACAAACATGTATGTTTATGTATTAATAAATAAATAAATAAATAAAGGAGCTTACGTGGCCGAGCGGTATCACCCACCAAATACTGTGCAGAGCGCGGAGGTGGCGAGTTCGAATCCCACCGTAATCCTGGACGCATTCTTTGTGTTGTCCTTCTTTAAATTATTTTATCTGTTCTTCTACTTAACAAAGGCTTATAAGCCAAAATTGGGCAAAGAAACCTTCAAATGTATTTAATTTCAATAAAGCAATAAATAAATATATAAGGAGAGAAAGAAAGAAATACAGAGATATAAGCTAACGTAAAAAGCTCGCCACACTCTTCTATAATCGACAATAAATAAATAAAGAAAATGCTCGGAGGCGGAACTACTTGGTGCTGTCTCTCCTATTGTGCTATCTGTCCTTTTCTACTTGACGAAGGTTTATAAGCCTATTTTGAGCACACAAGCCAGAAAATTTAAGTAATTACAATAACCAATAAATAAATAAATAAACCTAAATTGTGTAAACAAGACATGTAATTCCAATGAGCCAATAATAAATAAACAAATCTATTCTGAATCATAGTGCTTTGCAGTCTCTCTGAATGCAAGAAACTGTTGTCAAAGCTTTTCAATAAACAAAAATACATCGGCTGATAGTTTGATATCTTTTAAGTACTACAACTTGTTTTGTCAACTCGTAAAGTAAGTTTTTTTTATTTAAGATTATTAAGCCTTTATGAAAGCTTTAAATGTTTTAGTTGTAGCTTTAATCTGAGTTTGGAAATCTATTGCAATCCGGAAAAAATGAAATCTATATATTTAAATTAAGCATAAACAAATATTAAAATGGATTTAAGCAATCTTTTAGCAAGGAACTTAAGTTTAGAATTATAAACATATATAACATAGAATTTTGAAAATACCTATCCTATGTAGTTTGCTCGTAATAATAAAATTTTAAGATCTTAAACATTAAATTTTAAATCTCTTCATCAGCTCAAAAAAGTGAAGTAAAATAAAAATAGTTACATTAAAACAAGTAAAAATAATTGTAATGGTTTTTTTTTCAACTGTTGTGAACTGAAACGAAAATACTTAAGTATATGCAATAATCCTCTAAATTGTAGATTTGTAGATTTTTCACATATTGTGACAAAGGGATGTATATTTTATAAATATGTAGGCTTCAAAGCTAAACATTGCTTTTAGGCTATTTACTGCAATATTTTTTGCTGTTGTATTAGGTTTGGTAGTGAAAATTGTCAAAACATAGTTCTACAAGTTGCTATTTTGATTTTCTTCATAGTTAAATAAAAAATAATTAGGATTCATTCTGAAAACTAATAAAATTATTCTAAATCTAATTGCATCGAACTTTCGTTCATACTGAGATTCACCAGGCAGTTTTTAAAAACTACTTTTATAATATAATAATTCGTATCATTTGTTTAAAAAAGTAAAACTTTTGCATCGTATTTATAATAAACTCAATGCAATTGAAATGCTTAGAATAATTCATAAATAATACAAGTAGCACTTCACTATTGACACCACTTCTTCACAACTATTACAATTGGCACTTAATTTTTTTAAAAATTGTTTAGAGATTGTTAGATTGTAAAAATTGTTAAAAATTGTTTTTACATATACATACATATATGTTAATACATATTTTTTACGATTGATAATGGCTCATTAGATTGACTTTGAGTAGAAAAAATCAAACTGCTTTCCACCACAAAGTTGTAGCAATAATTTGCTTTTTCATATTACTATTTTTATATGTAATTTCTTATAACTTTTGTTAAATCCCAATTTTATTCAGTAAGTTCAATACTTGATTCTTAGGCGCGTATTTAAGGCAATAATTTACTCTATCATCGAGTGCAGCCATAAAGAATTTTTCAGCAATGGAATCTTAAATAATCGTGCTTCCTTTATATAATATATATATATATATATTATATAAAGGTTATATAATATAAAGACAAAGAGGTTATATTATATAAAGACAATATATATATATATATATATATATATATATATATATATATATATATATTGCTAATTTTTTGAAATCGTACTTTATGAAAAAAAGTACATATAAAGAGTGAAATATTATGAAAATTGTGGAGATTGATCAGATATAAATATTATTATTTTAATTGCTTTTGAGCAAAAATTGAGGGCAATCGGTCGAATAGTTCCTGAACTGTCGGATTTTAAAAAAGTCAAACATTTAAAATTTGATTTCTTAGGAATTAATCAACCGATTTATCTCAAAATTTGCATTTTGCCATGTAAAATTAGATATTTCAAAAGAATGTAATAAATGTATACCATACAATTCAAAAATTTTCCCACTATTATTAAATAAAGTAATTAAAAATAATAAAAGGTAATTTTTTGCATGGAATTATGCTTGGATAAAAGAATATTATAATTGTGTGCAAAAGTTTTTCAATTCGCTTAAGAAGTTCTACAGATATGATGAAATAAGCAAAAAATAAAATTAATTTTAAGACTTTCGATCACTCTCCTGACCAAACAATTTCCCCGAATGCGGTTATCCCCTATATTTTGGGGGCTAGAAAACTGAATCCGTTTCAAAAGAAAAGTATGTTTAACCAGAAAAAGTGCGCTTCTGTGTCTGATTTCGTAATTTAAAATATCGTCTGCACTAATTAATTATCGTATTTCCGGTCCCCCTTGAACCATAAGGATTGAGTCTTAAAACGTGAAGATCCGATCTTTAGATCAAAAGTTTTTCAGGGTGGTCGATTCTTTCTTTTTTTGGTGCACTGTAAATATAATAATTAAAAAGTATAATTTTTGATTTATACCTATTTACGCAGAAGTTATTAATCTATAAATCTATAAATTACGCAGAAATTATTAATCTATAAATGTAGCAGTGAACGAAGTATTTTAAAACGCTTTGTAATTTTGCAGCAAATCTCATCAGCTCGTCAAATTAAAGTGAAAAATATTATTTATTTTTAGATATTTTTTAAAAGTTCATTCATTATTTTTCTTTATCGAAGAAAATATACCATATTCAGTGCAATATATTATCTGTAAAAACTTGAAGTGCGCAGAAATAAATTAATATTATAATTACTTTTTTAACGAACCTTTAATAGAAAAACTTATAATTTAAAATTGATATTGCATTTTAAAATTTCTTAATATCGTTTGCATTAAAGTTGAATGAGTCTCTAGTTTAATAAATTGCACTATTTCTGATGCAAAATTATGTGTTTGTTTTTAACTAAAAATACTAAAACTGGTATTTTAAATCCGATTTCGTCCCGCAGTGGATTGATCGTTAAGGCATGGTTCCCACCAGATCACCGAAGTTAAGCATT